>NC_047657.1:950458-1007312 GCF_902201215.1 Prunus dulcis | reverse complement strand
TTCTACATTTGAGCCAATTTTCAACAATCTCCACCTTGGCTCAAAACCTCGAAGCAACACTCTCAATGGTCGTCTCCCAATCCCCCATGGGGCAATCAACAACTTTGACAAATGCCAATTAAGTCTAAGCAGTGCTTAAACTTGAGCAACGAAACTGGCTTTGTCAACATATCCGCAGGATTCTCAGCGGTCACAATCTTTTGAAGAAGAATATCTCCCTCTTCAATTTCCATACCCAGTATCTTCCGAGCTTCTCCTAAGTCCTTCATCTCAAAGTCATTACTCAGTTGAGTCTTCAACCTTTCAATCTCCACTTTGCTTTTACATGCTATAAGCATATCATCAACATATAAAAGCAGATAGATGAAGGTTCCATCTTGTAGCTTGAGAAAGTATACACAATGGTCATAATGACTTCTTGTGTACTTCTGCCCGATCATAAACCGATCAAATCGCTTATACCATTGTCTTGGAGACTGCTTCAAGCCGTACAATGATTTTTGCAATTTGCAAACCCAATTTTCTTTTCCAGCAACCTTAAAAACTTCTGGCTGAGACATATAAATTTCTTCCTCCAAATCACCATGTAAGAATGCAGTCTTGACATCAAGTTGAGCCAACTCAAGGTCAAACTGTGCAACCAAAGCCAACAAAATACGAATAGAGGAATGTTTTACTACGGGAGAAAATACCTCATTGTAGTCAATGCCTTCCTTCTGAGCATATCCTTTAGCTACTAATCTGGCTTTGAATCTCACATTGTCCTTTCCCAAAGATTCCATCTTCTTGGCATAAACCCATTTGCAACCAATTGCTTTCTCCCCCTTTGGTAACTGAACCAGCTCCCAAGTCTCATTTTTATGAAGAGACTTCATCTCCTCATCCATAGATTTCTTCCACTCCACGCTCTCTGAACTTCTGACAGCTTCTTTGTAGGCGGATGGAATATCATCTTCAATAACGGGAAGTGCATATGCCACAATATCAGTAAATCGAGCAGGCTTTCGAATCTCCCTTCTCGATCTTCTGATTGCAATAGAATCTTGTTGCTGTGGAGGCTCTTGGGTAGGTGCCTCCTCTTCATCATCCTCGTCCTCTTCATCAGAATCAACTGTAGGACTAGTGTCTGTAGTATCAGACCTTCCTGGAACAACTGGAGTTTTCAGTAACTCCACCTGCTTTGAACTACTCATGGTCTTAGTTGCTTCAATTTCACCTTCATGCTTGTTATGATTTACCATAGCAGCCTCATCAAAAGTCACATCTCTGCTTACAACAATTTTCTTCTCATCTGGACACCAAAGTCGGTATCCCTTCACGCCAGTGCTAAATCCCATAAATAGAGCCTTCTTTGCTCTTGGATCTAACTTGCTTTCACTGACATGATAGTAAGCAGGACAACCAAATATGTGTAAATACTTGTAATCAGTACAAGGTTTACCAGACCATACCTCCATGGGCGTTTTGCCCTCATTCGGAGCAGCAGGCAACCGATTAATGAGATGGCTTGCATAAGTAATCGCCTCAGCCCAAAACGCCTTGCCTAAACCAGCATTAGACAACATACACCGAACTTTCTCAAGCAAAGCACGGTTCATGCGCTCTGCCACCCCATTCTGTTGCGGTGTCTCCCTAACCGTGAAGTGCCTCACAATACCCTCATCTTGACAAACTTTCAAGAAAGGATCAGACTTATATTCACCACCATTGTCTGATCTGAGAGTCTTGATCTTTTGACCGCTTTGCGTTTCAATCATCTTTTTCCACTTCAGGAATATCTTCAAGACTTCATCTTTACGCTTCATGGTGTACACCCATATTCTTCTAGAGAAGTCATCAACAAAGGAGACAAAATAATGGCTACCTCCCCAAGATGCATTCTTGGAAGGTCCCCAAACATCAGTGTGAACATAATCTAGAATGCCTTTAGTGTGGTGAATAGCAGTGCCAAATTTCACTCTAGTTTGCTTACCCAGCACACAGTGTTCACAGAATTCCAATTTGCATGCCTTTGCACCTTTCAATAAGCCTTGCTTCCCCAATCCTTGCAACGCTTTTTCACCAGCATGCCCAAGACGCATATGCCATAACCTTGTGGTGTCTGTGCTATTTGCGTCAGCAGCTTCGGTGAGAGCTGCTCCACCAATAACTGTACTACCCTGCAAGAAATACAAGTTATTTCGTCTTGTACCTTTCATCACCACCAGTGCCCCGTACACGACTTTAAGAACTCCACCCTCCATGGTGATCTTGAGACCCTTGGATTCCAAAGCGCCCAATGAGATGAGATTCTTCTTCATATCCGGTACATACCGGACATCACTCAATTCTCTGACTGTTCCATCATGCATCTTCAAACAGATTTTGCCTATCCCTTGTGTTTTGCAGGCATTATTATTGCCTATCAAAACAACTCCACCATCCAGCTCCTCGAAGCTAGAAAACCATTCCCGAATGGGACACATATGATAAGTGCAACCTGAATCCAAAATCCACTCAGTTGAGTGACCATCAGCAGATGAACTAGCCAAAGCAAACTCGAAATCAACATCTCCAGATTTTGCAACATTTGCTTCAGAACCGGCTTTCTCCTTCTCCTTGTTCTTCAATTTGGGGCAGTCTTTCTTCCAATGACCCTTTTGGCGACAAAAGGCACATTCATCTTTAGCAGGAAACTTCCCTTGTGACTTTGAACGAGATTTTCCCCGCTTCCCAGATTTTCTTTCCTCTGTTCGACCCCTTGCAACGAGTGCCTCGGTTTGTGAATTTTGAGTCTTCTGTTCTTTTTTACGACACTCATGATTCACCAATGCCGCAGACACCTCATCCAGTTTCACCTCGGATTTTCCATACAACAAAGTAGTTGTCAAATGATCATAATCATAAGGCAATGAATTTAACAAACATAGTGCCTTATCCTCGTCAGGAATTATCACATCAAGGTTTGCTAAATCAGCAAGTATTTTATTATAATCATTGAGGTGTTCATGCATAGAAATACCTGAACGATATTGAAATCGGAAGAGTCGTTTCTTCAAGAAGAGCCGATTTTCTGCGTTCTTGGTCATATACTTCTCCTCCAATTTCATCCATAACTTCTTAGCAGAAGTTTCCTTCATATACGGGTATTTCAACTCCTTATCAAGGAACGATCGAATAGTGGCACAAGCATGGAGATTAATTCGAGTCCATTGCTTGTCATCAATATCTTCTGGTTTATCCTCCAGAACCATATCCAACTCTTGTTGATACAACACATCCATAACTTCACATTGCCACATACCAAAATTATTAGAGCCATTGAATTTATCAACCTCTAACCTTGTAGTGGCAATTGGATGTCTATTGGATGTAGGTGCCGACGAAGACGATGTCGACTCCTTCTCCTTCAAAATTTCAACTTTTTCTCCAGCCATCAAATCTGCCCGGCACTATTCACTGCTACTGTAGCACAGCACTATTCACGGGGGCACTATAGCACCGACACTATTCACGTGCACTATTCACCCGTCACTGTAGCACCGACAGATTTTTCACTCCCACGAAACCCCAGTCGAGAAACTGGAGCTCTGATACCACTTGTTGTGTGGAAGCGTCAACCAACTGCGAGTGAAAAATAAATAACAACAGGCAGGAGAAAAATTGAACAAAATAATCAACAAGAACAACACCAAGATTTATACTTGTTCGGCAATTGCCTACATCCAGTTTGGAGACGACGGAGTATTCCACTATAATCAATGAGATATACAATAGTGTTTACCACTCAATTTCCCAAAGACCCAAATACACCCAACCTCACACACTCACAAAGGAAGAGAAAACAATGATACAAAGCAAAGAACAACTAGAGAGAATTTGTTTCTCTCTTTGGCAAAATGCCTTTCTTGCTATTTTTCTCTTCTACTCAACACTTGGTTAGATCCTTGGTTTGGATGCTTCAAATGAAACCATCTTCTTCCAATTTATAGCCAAAGATGCAAGAGTGTGAATGCAAACTCAAACTATTCATATGTTGGCTACCAACCATGGATGACTACCAAACAATCCACCCATTTTGACAAAGATAGCAAGCCAACATTGACTCACATGGGCAACTAACATTGACACACATGGGCAACTCCAAAATTCTTCTACATTTGAGCCAATTTTCAACAGTCATGTCCAGGCTATTAAAGGCTGTTTTGATGTGCGGGTTATATATATATATATATATATATATATATATATAGATAGATTATTTCTTATCTTTCATCTTCAATGTCCGGTACTTAGTTTTTCTAGAGTCAATCAAGAGCTTATCTGAAATTCCTTGTCTACCTGCTGATTCTTCGTTTTTGGAAGGCTCGTTTTTATTTGCTGAACGTGTGATGTGGAAATAGAACTTTCATTGTTTTGTTATTACTGTTTCTTCAAGTAACCAGTGTTGGGGTTAATACCGATCGGGGATTGCTCATGGCTCGTATTTCAGAAGACACTGGTGAAGAAACCCCTTTGCAGGTCAGCTTTAACGAACTGTTACATTGAAAAAAAATTCTCCTTTCATGCATGGCATGTTGTGCTGAACCATATATGACTATGAATAGGTGCGCTTAAATGGGGTGGCTAATATCATTTCTATTGTTGGACTCAAAGTAGTCGTTCATGTCATGGGTTTTCTATTGCTCAGGTAAATTCTGATATTCACTAGTGACCCATTCTCTATGACATGATAGTTGATTTACAATATATAATTTGTATAGATACTTAACTGGCCATACAAAAAATACAAAAGGAACTGCTCAGATTGAGGCCGGAGAGACTAACTTTGGAGATGCCATACATGGAGCCACTAAAATTGTTTCAACAGCAGTATGTCTGAAATTGGTACTTAGGTGATGAGGGGTAACTTTTACGACACTTAAACAAAACGCAACAATCTTCACACACTTTAGACCTTGACCAAATACACTTATGACTAGTCAACTGCTAGTTATGAACAACCACAATCAAGAATACACATAGAGCATGCCACAACCCCTATGCTAGCAACAACTATGATGAAAGTGTGTGAAATCATCATAATTAAGAAAACACCAAACAACATATCATGATGACTAGTCAACTACAAGGACACAAACTCAATTCATACAATGACTAGTCAACCACCAAGAACACAAACCCAAAAATCATACGATGACTAGTCAACCACCAAGAACACAAACCTAGAAAAATTACAGAGATGCAAATCAGAAATTGTTCACCCAGAAACCCACTATTGGGAAAAACTGGGGTTCATCAACCGACCAGGCAATTCACTAAGTAGAAAAAGATTCTTACAAAGGAACATAAGCAAGCTCAAGAAAAACCTATATCTATTTAGGAAGATGAGCTATACCTCCTTTGTGCAATCTTCTTCTCCAACTTAGCAAAGCTTGAAGCTCAGTTCTTCATGGCAATGGCAGCTCCTTCTCTAGCTCATTCATCCCATGACACTAGCTTGCAAGCTCTAACTCAGACAGAAACCAAAATTTGGATTCAAAGAAGAATGATCAATTTCTTCAAGAAACCATACTCTTGAAGAAATCAATCTTGAATCTAATCTAGATATAAATGAGAGAGTGTTTTAAGTAGCTAGATGCAGATTCATATTTCAAATGCAGTTTTTCAAAAAGAAATCAATTTGGAAAAACTCATAGATGAAAATAAGATAGTTCTCTCTTGAGGAAGAAGAAGAGAAAGATGGCAAGCAAAACTTTCCAAAACTTCCACGCAAGAGTGACGAGTAGCCAAAAGAGGAATTATGTGGCCTTTACACCCAAAAATTCCCTAGATCAGAATGACACATGGCAGCAGAGAGAGAAAGGAGAATAGGACAAAAAAGTTGATTATCCAGCTGGAAATCCTACAGAGCAAGGATGACTAGTCATACGAGAAACAGATGACTAGTCATCATTTTATGAAATCAATTTAATGCAATGTGATGCAATGCACAATTTACCTTTGTCAATTTGCTTGAACCTCCATAGGATAGTTGTTAGTTAAGAACGCCTAGAGAAGCTATTCTTAATCTAAACTTGAGCTTGATAAAAACAATAAAAATCATATTACAAAATTATCAAGAGAAGCCAAAACAAAAACTCAAAATGCATACATTAACAATGTCAATAACTACTTGGTTATTTGCAGTCAATATGTGTCTGTCTACCTGGTTATTTACTGTAAATACGAAAGTGTGATTTTGACTACTAAGAAAATATTTTAGGTTGCTGTTTCTGAAGGGCTTCACTTAGCTGTTACCTTGACGTAAGTGTGCTCGTTTTTTCATGCCAGAACTATTTTTTATCTTTTCACCTAAGTAACCTGATCTCAATAAAAGAAAGAATAATATCTACTACACTGACGAACTTGATTTTTTCTAATTGTAAAACATATATTTATTGTTTGCATTCATCTTTCTACATTCCTCATTTCTTTTCCCTTTGGCTATGTCACAGGCTTGCCTACTTGATGAGAAAAATGATGGCATATAAGGCCTTGGTATGTGTAATTTTGTTCATTTTCATTCCCACATAGATTTTGTAGTTCATGTACTTTGTGGTTAAGCATATAATTAAATGGGTACGATGGAATTATAAATGTAGGTACGAAGGCTATCTGCATGTGAAACCATGGGCTCTGCCACAACTATATGCAGTGACAAGACTGGAACCTTAACTTTGAACCAGGTGGTTTATAACTTACAAAAAACTTTACTTTTTGCCTTTTGTTCTTCATGCATTTTGGGTGGAGGGAGCTAGGTTAGAATATGATAGAAGAAAGGCTGTCTATTTCCTTGTTGATTTATGACAATGAAGCTGGCAAGTTGTTACCAAGTGGATGAAAGCTAGTTTGAGGTTTCAACCCAGCCAAAGTGTTGCCCTAGTTTAAAAACAAATTGCGTTTAGTCAATTTGTTTGGTTGTAAGAAAAACGCTGGTGGATGCGAGCAAAACAAGTGTTATGGGACTTCTAGGAAATTTATTTTTATTTTGCAGAAATCGGGCCAAGACGCTGGTGGTCTAGGCAAGTACTGCTAATGACTGATATTCTTTTATGATATTTTGTTGAGTATAGAGGACTCTGGTTGAGGCTTTTGTTGGTGGGAGGAAAATTGATATCTCTGACAATAACTCAGACTTGTCTCCAATGCTATCGGCTTTGCTTAGTGAAGGCATCGCACTGAATACAAATGGCAATGTTTATGTGCCCGAGGTATGCTTAAAGTGTTTGTGTTTCTTTAAGTGTTTGTGTTTCTTTACTTAGAAAGATTTGTCTTGTAGAATATGCGTGAAAAAGAATTGCACTCAATACCATTTGCCATTACTGCTTTTTTGTTTCTGTAGACAAGTGGTGATATAGAGATTTATGGTCCACCAATTGAAAAGGCAATTCTACAATGGGGAATCAATCTTCTTTCTTTTGGTTTTCCAATTTCATCTATTTTGCCATTTCTAATGGATTACTTCATTTTTGAAGTTATCCATTAATTACTATTAATTTGTTTGCAGCTTGGAAAGAATCTTGAAGCCTTGAAGTCTAAACACATGAAGAACGGAAAAATGAGAATTCAAGGCTTCAAAATCACTTCCAAGCTGCAAACAAATTAATAGTAAATAATGGAAAAAGTCAAAAAAATCAATTAACCAATTAAAGTGAGAGGGTTAGGTTTAGGGATGGCAACGGGCAAGGTGGGGACCGTGTATGACAATACCATCCCCGTCCCGCTCTCCATCTCCTCTCCCGTCCCCGAACCTATCCCCGTTTAATAGATTTCGGAGAATCCTCGTTCCCATTCCCATTGGAGGACTATCCCCCATATCCGTCCCAAAGCCCCAATTTTTTTTTTTCTGCATCAAAAATATTTATCATACATTTTAACTTTAAGTTTCATATTAAATTATTATTCAACACATCCAATTTAACTATAAAATTCAACTTAACTATTCAAAATCACATCAATATGAAATTCTAAAGAAGATTTGAAAGAATTAGGAAACAGAGGTTAATTTGAAAAAATTAGGAAAGAGAGGTTAATTTAAAGTTAAATATAAATATTTTATTTATTTATTTAAATATAAATAAATTTTCGGAATCGGCTTCGGGTATGAGAACGCCAAAATGCTTGTTAAAATGAACAAAATTAAGTTTGTTTTCCAGCAGTCAAAATGCTGCAAAAGTCATAATTCAAAAGCTGATAACATGAGTCAAGATACTTCTTAATGTCCGTAGTTCCAGGCCATTGCCCATTTGCTGCTGATTACATCTCATCACAAACATATATACTGCGGCTTTGGGTTCTCGGCCCTTCCACACACTTTTGTTTGTTACCCTAATCCTCTTTCCTCTACTCAATGAGCCGAATGAGGAAAGGCGCTAGCCGTGCGGTGTGCTTGGACAGCACAGGCACAATGCACGGAAGTCAAGTTCAAACAGCCGCTCATAATGAGGGAATGCCTTCCAGAGCAGGTATGAAGTGCGGGAAATGAGTCGCACACCGCCTGAACAGCAGAAGGGGTGAGTGCTGTGCATTGGCTGATGTTGAGAGTCTTGAGCCCTTCCTCATCATTCTTGGGTTTCCTAGATTCCCACACTGCTGCAGGCTTGTTCCTCACTAAACTCTGGGCCAATGAATACATTGCTCTGTCTGTAATGTTCTGACAGTAATAAAGGCCAAGGGATCTCAGATGAGGGCACTTGTTTGCCAAAGCAATCACACTGTCATCTGCAATGAAAGAATAAAGGCATCAGAGATGATCACTATCCATAAACCAGGTAAACTACATTTTGTGTTCAGTTCCTCATGCTCCAATTATAAGGGCTCTCTTTCAGTTCAGTGCTATTTTTGGCGCATTCTTTCATCAAGATGGATATGGGTTAATTATGTCAATTGGTAGCAAATGGAAGGCATAAAAAGAAAAGGACCTGAAAGGTTAGCCTAAGCATCTAATAAAAAATTTCATTAAGTCATTAGGCATTTTACTGAAGACAATGCTAAATCGCTACTATAAGGTTAATGATGGATAGTGATTGCCAACTCTGAAACAGCACAGCCAATACTAAGCAACTTGATAATAGCAGCATTGATTCCCTTGCAATGCACCCATTAGTACATACATGTGCAAATACGAGATTTGAGAAATACGACTGCCAAAACCAACTGTAACAAGGAACAGGTACGGTAACCAAAATACCTGTTATTTGGAGACAGCCACACAAATCAACGGTTCTGAGATCAGGGCATCCATATGCCAAGCTCATAACTCCAACATCACTTACATCCTCACACCAACCAAGATTCAGACACTGCAACTGACTGCAATAACGACCAATAGCCTGCACATGATTTTACGGTATTAATAGAACTATCTTAGTTAAGACGTGGGGAAAAACAAAAAAATAAAAATAAAAAATTCGATATCTTATCTTTACCTGCAATGCCCTGTCTGATGCAGTTCTGACACATCCACAAAGATTCAGAACTTTCATTTTTTGGCAAAAGCTAGCCAGATACTCAAGAGCACTGTCACTGAAGGCTGTACACCCGCTAATGTTGAGTTTTGTAAGATTAGGGCACCCATGAGCTAAGGCATACAGGGAGCGGTCACTGAGCTTGAAGCTTTTGCTGAGGTCCAGGACCTGCAGATCATGACAGAAGTTTGCAATGCTCTCAACAGCATTATCCTCAAGTTGGGGTTTATCTTGACGTAGAATTAGAGTCTGCAATCTTGTAAACTTAGGAGCAAGAGATAGGACCAAGTTGTTCATGTTCTTGGTGCACCTGAAAAGACAATTGACAAGCTAGTAATGATTAAATTGGCATTCAGAACCTTTTTTTTCTTTCTAAATCAATGCACAAAGCTTAAATCAAGTCATAGACAATCTCTAGAATCTTTTCATGTCACTCATTTACTTTCTGGAAACAACAGAGAAAGGATTTGGCATCTGGGAAAATTTGAAGTTCCCTGTACCCAAAAGCATAGTCTTACGCTTTTGATATTCCAAATTTCCATAGAATCTTTAGCTCCTTTCTCAGCCGTCTTTGATTCACCTTAGCAAGCTTTCAACTCTGTTAGTTGAGCATCATCAATGTACTTACATTCTCTCCTTTTGTGTTGGGTTGCAAGGGTAAGGGGAGAGGGAAGAAATAAACTGAAAATAAATAGACTAATGATAACCAGAAACATGAAGTACCAACAACTAAGTAAGTCGCACACAGTTGGTAACAACGTGGATCTCAAAATACCCCATGATTTCACATTGAGATTGTATGCGCAATACTAACAAAATCCAGCTTAAACTGACTGTATAAACATAATGCAGCAACCCTTATCAACATCTTTTCCTTTCAATTAAATCTATTTCAAAAAGATATTCATGATGAAATTCCTCTCATAAAATTACAGACATTATGTCACAAAAAAGAGAGAGAATTGACTTTCAAAAATTGAGGAAGATAAATATATCTCCATTCTAACATAGGAGGCCAACTTAAAATCAGGATATAACTGTCTTGGGAGAAAAAATGTAACTCCAAGTAACTTCAAATAATTAGCTGAGATAAAAAGAGCCTTACGCAGGGAACAAAATAAAATTTTACCAACTCCAGGAAGTGAATCTAGACGTAATCTTACAACTAGACAGCATGGGCAAGCAATACAATTAGTCTGATCTGGAACACTTAAAGCATCATTTTCACATAACCCTATATACGCTCTTACAAATTGAAATACCCTTACAGAAAACAATTTTTGAGATGCATTTTAATTAATAAAAACCATTGGAGGAATCATATCGTGTTCTAAAGAGTAACAAAACTGTCAAAAGGGATTACACAAGAACAGAGAATGGTTTATCAAAGAGGACAGGGCAATATTTACACACACATTATGTCAACATATTTGTTTCGTTATTTGTATCATCAAACAAAATATTTCAACTAGTTTTGATGCCACAACAACAACAAAAAAGGATGTACAGAGGGCAAAGCATATACCATGAGAGGGAGAGACAGGTAAGGCCCAAGCAAACAGCATCTCTCCAGCCACGACAGACTCCAGAAGCCATGATCACCGTCTGATCATCGACAAGTCCAAGGATTTGCAACAGGAGCTCCATGGGAATATCCTTCCAATCAGTAATAGCCCTTCCTTCCATTTTCACTTTTCCACCACCAAGCGCAATAGCACCAGCACTACCAGCACCAAACATCATGAGTTTCTCAAAGCACAAGTTCAAGTCTTCAGTCTTGAAGTTTTCTTTTCCTACCATTTCAGAATCTAATCTCAGCCCAAAATCCACCGCCTTAAACAATATAAAAGAAAAGCTCCTCGTTTCTGTCACCAGCTAAAGAGAGAGAAACATGGATAAGTCAGTACAAATTCCGATACAGAGAAAACAAAGGTGTGGAAAAACGACAACAAAATAGAGTACCAACACAAACCCATGTGTCAACACCTTAGAAACTTGCAGAGAATCATGTAACAGATATAGCAGAGTAAATCATGTTCAAATTAAAAAGCCATTGTTACTTTGTAAATATAAATAAACCCATTAGGTTGCTTATAATAACATTGAAATATGCAGCATATTTCACCTGTGCTTGTAAAAGTTACAGCTTTCAATTTTTCTAAGCAAAAAGGAAATTTCAACAATCAAAGAGACCCTTTCAATTTTTCTTTTTAATTTTTGAAAGAAACCCATCTCAGTAAATTGAAAGACAGAACTGGTATCAGTTCAAGCAAGCTCAAAATCAAATTAGAAGAAAGGAACAAGCTTGACAGTGATGATGAAATGAAATATGGAACCTCAACTTCAAAGAACATAAATTTGAAACACAAAAGATTATATTTGAACTTAGAACACAAAAGGTGCAACTTTTAGAGGAAATCAAAATAATAGCTACGCAAAATGACACCAAATTGTTAAATTTAGAAAAAAGAAAAACTGATACTGAAAAATTGAACTCATCAGGAACAAGTACTTATAACAAAACAGAGCAACTTACAAAAATTCTTTGAAAAACAGAGAAAGTTCATGCCTTGATCATATACCTGAATAAGGTTCTTGATCAAAAGAGTATGTGGGCTTGTTTTGTTTTGGCCTCGGTTTGATGATTTCGTGAAGCAGAGAAACAGAAAAACAGAGAGAGAAAGAGAGAGAACTTTTAATAAGTATAAAAGGAAGAGAGGAGAAGCGTCTGGGCAGAGAATTGAAGACGTGTATGGTGCCACGTGGCAATACACCATGAATACTGATTTGATATGATGGTGGGACCAGAAAAGTGGGACCCACAATCTGCGGTCCTGATTTATTTGATCAGATCAGAACTCTTCAGAGAGAGTGGATGACCCATTTGGGTCAAACTCAAACCCCATTTAAGCCTTTATGAAGGAAAAAGGATTCGTGACAAAGAAATTTTAAACCGAAAAATGATATAGTGAAAATTTTCATATATAATTTTTCTTTAAGCCTTTAAAAAAAGAAAAGAAATGTGACAAAGAAAGAATATATGAAAAATGAAAGGACGGAGTTTTCCAAGACCTGGAGAAGAACTAGAAGGTTCCATTTGCGTATAACCGAAACCGCACTCAAAAGCAATCCCACCCATGAATGATTCATGCTACATGCTTTGATGTACCTTCTTTTCACCACAAGTGGCCCTTTTACTATTTATCCTTTTTATCATTGCTCATTATTTCCAATAATATTCCTTTACATCTCACTACATCCAAAGATAAAATGGTAAGTTTAGGACAAGGATGTAAATTTACTCGCCAAATGTCACAACTTATATTTTTACGGACTAAAAATATATACGACGCAGGAAACTTGTAGCTAAAGTAATTAAGAGTATTTACTCATATTGTACATATGAGATTTTAAATTCGATTTTTTCACTCCCATATCACATGTATTAACATGCAAAAAAAATATTTCCTAATCAATTTATGTTGATATAAATAATTCTGATAATATATCAAAGGGATAATTGTAAAAATGTCACCTAAACTTATACATCAGTTTCAATTTGTCATCTTAAAGAAAAATTTAAGCAAAATGTCACCTTAAGTTTTCAAAATACTTAAATTTTTCTTTAAGGTGACAAATTAAAATTGATGTTTAAGTTCATGTGACATTTTTACAAAAATTCCTATATCAAACTATCTCATAAAAGAATATTTCACTTAGTACACATACAATTATCTTGTTATATAAGTACAAAGCCGGAACCCGGATCATATTTCATATTTCATTAGAATTCGACCATTCATGTCATCACGAAACAATTAATATAAATGATATAAAACTTAGAATATTTGTAATTTACTATATAAAAAATTAAAATATTCCTAAAACACATTAATATACTTTATAGCTTAATTGTTACACCTCATTCAAATATTCAATCTCATTGTATTCATGCCTTCATAGATGCACGAGTTTTAATAATTAATTATATATACATTGATTTATAAGGTCAAAATCGAGGTAGATGAATTTGAATAATATGAATTTGTCTCAAGACTAGAAAGAGGGACAGGTGAAAGTAGCGATGAGCTTTATAAAAGGGGATTAAAGTTCCCAAAAAAAGAAAAAGAGGATTAAAGTATAATGAAATCAAATATATGTATCCTTAAAATCAGATAGTCACGTGATGAAAGCGATATAGAATAATGGGTTTATATAATAAAGTATAAGAAAGTTTATCCCTGTGATCCCTCACTACATCTACATACAAAAGTATATTTATTTTGTGGAACATATAAAAATAAGTTATCAAAAGTAAAAATGATTTCTTTTAGTACGTGAAGAATGTTATGTGTCTTGATGGAGTTTGCCTTTTTTCTTTAAATTAGGCTTTTAAGCCATGTTAATCTTTTATGGGCCCAGATGATCTTCATCTTAAATCACTAATGGTGGCTTATATTGAACGCCATACACATGAAAAAATTGTTTCTTTTCTGTTTCGAAGCATACAAATGGAAAGCAAGGCATTAGAAGCACTTTTTCCCATTACAAATAAACGAATACGTTTCTAATTTTTTTTTCTTTATATAAACAATAGCTATTATAATCTATACGCAGGGAGATCAAACTCGATAATAATGAGATCTATATATTATTAGTGGTGGATTCAGAATTTGGAAGTCAAATAGGCGAAACTTGCACGTTACATGTACGAGTACACCGATACAAGAAATTTCCAAAAACTATAATATGTGCATGGCACTGATATGATGATTAAATAATATAAACATCAAAATTGATATTGCATCCATCAAATAAGAAAGAAAAAAAAATCAACTGCATATTGAAAAAAAAAAAACAATGAATACATGTAAAAACAATTAGCATCTATTGCTATAAAACTAGGCTAGTGTTCAAGAAATTGGGCTAGGGTGTAAAAAAAATTGGATGTGCAAATAATTTTACACAGTTCAAAATAATTATAGAGTTCAATACCATTCATATCTAATCACGTGATTCTCTGCCACTTGTGTCCCTCTCTCTCTATTTTTTTTTTCTTATTTCTTTTCCTTGGTCTTGTTGCTTCATATTTACCTATTTTTATTTTCTGAAAATCTTCGGCCTACCCAAAACATGGCTAGATTTAGTGTATACTACCCTAACTAACCGGCCTAACACAGTTTTTAATTTCTTCCTAAAAAAATTTACGACTGCTCCAATCCAACATTGCCACTTGCCACTTCGTTGCTTTGTTATTTCTCATTTGCATGTATTAATTATGCGTGCTATATAATGCCACCGAGGCGAAATCTCTTAATATTTCGACTTTGCTGCAAAACATCGTCCTTAATTCTAATTTACATTTTGCAGTTGGCAAACAACAAAAGCAACAAAAGCAAATGGCCAACTTGGGAGGTCGCATCCTAGTAATAGTTTACTATTTTCTGGCTTTGCATGACAGATAACGTGAAAATTAGGGAAGCAAAGTATGCGATATATATTTTGTAATATCACCCACACCACACTCATTGTCTATTTTCAGTTATAAGAAGACAACTACAGTAACTTGGGAGCTACTCAATATTAATGTTTTGGCAAAAAAACAGAGACCTTAAACCAATTTAGCTAACCACCATTAGCCATCCTACTTACCAAGTTCACAATTTGCATATAAAACAAGTTCATATCGTATCCTCATATTGCATCGATACTGTCTTCAACCTAATTGCTTAAAAAACTCGAAACTGAACCGTCTAACAAATATCACAAGTGTACTTTTTCAAATAGAACAATTATATTTAGTTCACAATTTGAAAAGGAAATTGTATTTGATTTACAATTACAATTACAATTTTTTAAACAATGTTGTTTTGACCACACATATATTTGATTGATTGTTCATGTACCCCATTAACCCCATCATCAGGATTTGGAACCTGCTCCACCTAGTTGTGGTTTGGGGCCCTCCATTGTCTCTAAGCACATAAAAGAATTCTCATGCAGAACTCATTCATCTTGACATATCATTTGTTTAGAGTTATTCTATCGATATTATCTTTAACTTAATCGCTTAAAGAGCTGGAAATTCAATCTTCTAACAAATAGAACAATTATATTTATTGATTTACAATTACAATTTGCAAAATGGGTGCAGACGCGACAAACCGATATTGATTTTATATTTATGCATCATGATTGGCATCGCACAACTTGTAACAAATTGAAATCAAATAAATCCTGGTCAAAAGTGACAGAAGCGTTCTTATCTCCTTTCACTTCAGCTTTCAAAAATGCATGAGTGGTGGTGCCTAGTGGAGGTCAGAAATCAAATTTAAATCACGTAAGTATCTCTTTGGTTTTTTGTTTCTTCCCAATTTTAATATCCATTTTCTATCATATCTTTGTGTTTGTTTCTTTCTTCATCCACCTTCCGCACAGAGGGAACACACTTCTTCCCTTTTTCTGAACCAAAAGCCTGGCTTATCTCTTTTAATCCTCTCTCTGCTCATGAATTGTGCGCAGCTTCTCGTCTTGATACATTCTCATCTTCGTCTTCTTCTTTTTTCTTCTTTTTTCTTCTTTCTTTGGGGGGTTGGGATTCTCATCTTCATCCTCACACACGAAAAAGATTGCATGATTGATCCTATGAAAAGTTAAATTTTTTATATTTATTTTTCCCGAATTTTAGTGACAATTATTGAGTAGGTTACTTGATACTCTTTAGGTGCCCATAATGGTACGTTGACACAAACAATATATTAGTAACTTGTCGGTTACGGGTTGTCTTTTACTTCGTTTATTCTATTTTTATATACTTAATTTTGTTTGCTTGTGACAATTTAATTAGATTAGCGTTATTTTATTCTTTGCAGTCACTTCTGGAGAATGAATGAGTCAATCAACTTTCGGGAAAATAATGTGTATAATTGAATACTATTTGTCTGTTTATTTATAAGAATATACTCTTTCTTTTTGTGAATTATAATTTAATAAATATATAAAAATAATTTATTAAAAAGATAAAAAGAAAAGCTTATATACACATATCACGCTGTTATTAATAGTAATATAGAAACTCCTACTTATCTGATAAAAAGAGAAGTATTTTCTTATTTCATTTCAACTGCAACAAAGAATTAATAAAATGCTTATTTGGTCAAGTGCATACTTTATGTATTTTGTTTACTTTTTTTTTTTTTTGCCTTTTTCTGAAAAAAATAATGTTTTCGAAAAATGATTCTACCTCATTCCATAAAATATATGAAATCCTAACTGGCCTATGAATGCTTGAAGCATTCTTTTATTCCGTTTCCTCTATTTGATATTCACGAGAATGTTTCTTGTCAAAACTATGTGCCACCCTTTTACCAACGTAGTGATTGTTTGATTTATAGGTAATCACGGCTACAAGTCTATGGCTATAATTGAAGTACAATACTATTTTCACCACATTTATTTAAATGCGATGTTTATATATAGTTAATTGCATTTCATTTACCACTATTTTGGGAGAGAAAAAGACAATCGGGTCTTGTATAAAGAGATCGATGTGGTTCAAATTCATCCTTTTGCATACGCAAGCTAGTACATAAATATAGTTTAAGAAATTTGTATTTTAGTATCGGCATTTTAATATTAGCATAATATTTGATAGGCTTAACTTTTGATTTGGCCTATGAACTTATGCCTAATTTTTTATCTATTCATATCTTTTATTTCTTTTTTTTTTTTTCAGAAAATTAAGGAGATGAACATTTTTTCTTGCTAATTTATCTCCTAACATCTAAGTCTGTAACATTTCATTCAATTTTTCTTTAAATATGAGGGTAAAATTGTTATTTTATACGTAAAAAAATATATAAATATTAAATAAAAAATAAAAAACTTTAAAATTTATATTTATATTTTTTTTTCTCTTTCTCTCTTCATGGGTGGGTTGCGGGCTGGGTTTTGTGGGGTGGGGGTGGGAGCATGGATCTATTGCCGCCGTCAAAGAGGGGAGGGATGAGTCTGGGGTGGAGGAGGAGGGGCAGGGAAGGAGAAGGAGGGATGGGTTCTTTGGGTTGTGGGGGAAGGATGGGGGGTTGGCGCTGGGTTTGTTTCCGTGGGTCTCAGGGAATTTGTTTTCCTCTTTTTCTTCAATTTAAAAAAAAAAAATTCTTTTAAAATAATTTAACAGAAAACTAAATGAAATGTTGAGAATTTATATGACAGTTGGGAAATTGGAGAAGAAAAAAAAAAGTTAATATTTTTAAATTTATTTTTAAAAATAAATTAAAAAAAAAAAAAAGGTTCAAATTTAACGGCAAATCAAGAGTCAAGTCATATTTACTAATGGCTCTTGCGTGGGCCGTCAAGTTAGCGTGGGCCGTCAAGTTATCCAAAAACAAAAGATTGTATTGGTTTATCAACTCGAGGCCAGCTAGAGGTTGCGGCCACTGCTTTATAGCTGCTTTCATTGCACGCCAGATGGGTTGAGTGCAAATGATGAATTCATTTGTATTTACATGCTTTTGGCACTAAGTTTGGCAATAAATACATAAAAAAACAAGAAAAATAAATAAAGAAACCAAAGGAGAAAATGTGTGTTAGAGCATCTCCAAAGGAGATGTCTTAATGCTTTAGCATTTTTAGGTCATTCTTTGATCTCGTTTAAATTTTGGCCTTGTTGTCGTTCTTTTTCGATTGTGAACTCTTTTTACTTGGACCTCTTTTGGCCTGCGCGCCCTCATGGGTCTAAGTTCTGTTAATTTTTTTGCTTTCCGCATTAAAAAAAGGAAATATCTAATACAAAACATCAAATTTGAAAAGAAAAAAAATTATGGGCCTTGGGTTGTTGCCTTGATCGCCTTGGCCAGGATTTGGGTTCAAATAGAACAATGACTATAAGTTTTTTTGGTCAAGAAACGACTATAAGTTTATATTGAAAATAGTCACAAAGAAAAATTTGATTGATGTAAAAAAAATATTAAATATGCATGTATGGTTGGTACATATTTCATAACAACTTGCCAAAATTGCACTTTAAATAACATTTAAATGGAAAGAGATTTATTAGTTTCATTTTTAATTACCAAAAGGGGAGGTTTCAATTTTATCTAAACCTAATCCAAAGGCAAAAGAACATGTGGGAAACATGCTCAAAATATAGAGGATCCTCTTCATGCATTCAATAAGTAGTTGCCATTCATGAATGTTTTTTCTTGGTATATAAGAACACATATTTAACCTTTATCCTCCCAGTATTAAAAACCAAAAAAATTAGAAGCAAGCATGAACTCCCATGTTAGAAATGTGTCGTTGTTAACATGTCTTGCAATGTTAAGTACTAAATTTTGACTGAAACAATTGTAGATGTGTCGTTGTCAACTGTTCTGCATGCCCGTTTTGGGTTTTATAAAATATTTGATGATAAATAAATGATTTATAAACTTAAAATAAGTGAAAATACAACTTGAATTGTAACTAAAGATTTCTCTATTCAGCCCAGTACAATAAGGTTTATATGTAAATTGAAGAACTTAAAGAGACTTAGCCTAGCAACTAGGAATTATATCAAGCGTTGGCATAACAAATAAATTAAAAGACATCTCAAGAGTTGTAAATTGGAAATTCTAATACACAATGACAGATCCAGGAATTTTGTTAGAGGTAGGCTAACATTTTTCTTGACTTTGGGGACTCCAAGTAAAAAAAATAAAATAAAAATAACATCTTTTAAAATATTTAAAAACTAAAAACTATCATATTTTTTATAAATAAAACTAATCCTTTCTCCTTCTCTCTCCCCTTCCTGACCTTGAAAAACAGAGAACCTTACCTTGACGTTTTGAGTGGAACCCCAAGCAGAGAAGTAATTTTTCTTTCAAATAGCATAATTAAAAATTCTAAAAATTTAAAAACCAAACCCTAATCTTAAAAACCTAACAATAACAATTAAAGAGTTGGTGAGAGAAGGAGCGGTGAGAGTAAGAGAGAGACAGAGGGGGACAAACAATGATTCACACAAAGAGAGGAAGAGAATAAAGCAGAAAATAAGCTGAATACAAAGAAGAAGAAAAGAAATAAAGACATAAAGCAGAGAGAAACAAAAAAAAAAAAAAAAAGAGAAATGCAGCACAAGAGAAAAGAAGTAGAAGAGAAAAGGACGAAGAAGAGAACAAGAGAAGGCAAAAGACATATAAGCAGCAAAATTTGATTGGTTTATTAAATTTAAAAACAAAAAGCAACCCAAGAGACAACATGTGGCAAAGAGGGGTAGGCTAATATTTGTGAGAGTAGGGACAACTTCGTAAAATTTGCACCGAAGTCTAGTAACTTTAAATCTTGCACTGGACTGGAGCCTATTCCACCCTGTACATGGATCCGCCCTTGCTAATACATGAGAAATGCATTTGAGTTCAATGAGATCAAGTGTTGATCGAGTTTGAAGTCAAAATTTTATTTTATTTTTTTGAGAAAAGAGTTGTGTGTCGAGACCAACTTGCTAGTATATATAGCCTTCTTGATGTTTGAAATTGCATGCTTGATGAAGAGATGGTTAAATCTGCTGTTAATCCTCTTTTTGCGAGTGAGTTAGTTGTGGGAACACATATCTCAGTCAGGGATAGATCTAGGATTTTAAAATGGGGTGGGCTAAATTTACCTTACATGCAAAGTACTAAGTAGATAGAAAACACAACAGTACTACGTAATTTCATTAATAATAAATAAAAACACTTATTTAATATGCAAGAACAATCAAATCAATTATAAATCCTATTTGATAATTCATAATTCATAAACTGAAACTGATAAGCGCTAATTGTAAATCCCTAATTGATAATTCATAAGTTTCAATTGCAAATCCTAATTAATACTTCATAAACTCCAAAAAAAAAAAAATCCTCAAATTAAAACATCAACAAGTTGAGAGAAGCTTACCTCACGAATATATGAACTTGGTTCACTTGAATTGAGTCTTGACGGTGAGTGCAGCAGTAACAAGTGCATTTTTCTTCTTCTTTTCTAAGTGCAAGGATAGGGTGGGTTTTTTTTTTTTTTTTTTTTTTTCCTTCTCTTTTTATTGACTACGTGTTGTTCAAGGAGGAGAATAAAAGGAGGCTAGGTTATTTAAATTGGGTGAGCTATGATAATTTTTTTTTTTTGGCTAGAAAAAAAAAAAGCCACCTGGGCTATAGCCCAGGCTAGCCAAACTTAAGGTCCGTCCCTGATTTCGACAACCAATCATGAGGCTCCATGTGGATAATGAGAATATTCCTTAAGTCAACAACTGTGCTCCATTTAATTAGCCAATTGTTTAGACTTAAGATAGGGATATCACCATAACTTAGGGATTTGATTTTCATTAAATCTCCCTGATTGATCCAATCTCTCCATTGGGGAGTTCAATGGCGAATCGGTTGTCGGTGAATTGTGAAGCGACGTCTCATTCAACACAACCGTCGGATCAGTAGAAATAGTTTTGAATCTCGAACAATTCTTCACAACGTCTCAACATTGATGATTCATGAAACCTTTTTTGCCTTGGCCCATGGCACCGATCCACATTTGTGTTTGCATAATCTATTTTAAAAAAAATTGAAATGCAAGAAAATATAAACAAATTGGAAATGCAAGAATATATATATATATATATATATATATATATATAAGAATAGGCAAGAAGAAAAAAAGTGACAGTAAATTGAATAAAATGGCATTTATAAATATTTTATCTCGTCGGCAAGATTTTGACCGCTTCGAATGTTGTCCTTCGTTTTTGCCAACGCATCTCTCCATTTCCCTCACTCTTTATTCAAAATTTTCAACCTACTAACCAAGGCCATTTCCGTTCGAGGTGAACCCGATCTTTCACAAAATTCTCCATGAAATTTTCTCCACTTATAAGAGAACTTTATCTCATTGCCTGTGATGGGGCAATGACCAACTTTCACCCAACACTCACACAACACAATATCTTACTGAGTTGTCCATGTGTCTCCGGCTTCGATGGAAGATGCCATTTGTTTTTTGATACAAATGAAAAGTAGTAGAAAAATTTGAGTGGAAAGTAAAAAATATTGGAAGGAGAAGAATTTGTATGAAGATTTGGTATGGAAAGGAATAATATTGTTAGATATTTATAGGGAAAAAATTCAGAATTTTTTTGGTCCGTTGGATTTATGGAAAAAAAAAAAAATTGATCGAAGCATCCGGGAAGCGTTGCGTGGCTTCTTCCCGTTGGTTTATGTCAGCATTGGCGTCAGTCGTGACGTCGCGGCTGAAGTCAGCAGCCTTCGGGCAACAGCCCAGTCGATTCTTGCCCATGGGCTTGCTCAGGCTGGTGGGTCCCACACCTTGCTCGGACTGGACCTTGCGCACTGGAGACAAGTTTGGGGCCTGGGGCTGCCTTTTGCCCGGGTTAGGCCCTTGTGCTGGAGGTGGCCTTAATAGGCCACTTTTCATTTATGGTCCAAACAATCTCATTAAACTTTTTCCATTCACTTTTCGAAAAGATTCCAAATGAGAAAAGTAGGTGTCACACATGCATTGTGAGCTAATTAGCCAAGGCCTAGATATAAATCTATGTGGTCCTTTCAATTCTTATAAAATCTTTTAAAATTCAAAAGTAAAAAAATCATGATTAAAGAAATCCATAAATAAAATTCTATAAGAAATTACATTCCTAAATAGCTTTTAAAAATCCAATGGACTTATTTATCTCGAAATTATATTTTAAAATTCTAATTGAATACAATCATCGGACAGAAATAAAATATGTAGAACCTAGACTCTCTCCTTCTCTTGTTAGTCTCCTTTTCCCTTGGCTAAGAATTGTGTTTTAAGGAATTTGAACATAAAAGGAAAGGGTCATGTTTCTATAAAATACAAAACTAGACATATTTGACTTTGTTTAAGGTTATATATAAGAAGCACGTTTTCCCTTGGTTCATACACTAAAAATACAAACAAGCAAGCATGGCTGTCCCTTTTAGAACTGTGGTGGTGCTAACATTTGTTCTGATGCTAAGAACTACATGTTATGCAGCGGTCGTCAATCCTGTAACTCATGTCAACATCATCAACTATTTGCGTTTAGGCGTCGACCTTACGGTTCATTGTAAATCCAAGGATGACGATCTTGGTGTTCACGTAATACCCCCCGATGGATCATGGGAATTCCAGTTTCGACCAAATTTTTGGAATTCTACACAATATTTTTGCAAATTTGATTGGAATGGTGGATCTTATTGGTTTGATATTTACATACAACTGAGAGACAAACCTTACTGCGTGAAGAACTGTGATTGGCTCATAATCCCGAATGGCGCATGCAGGAAAGTTGAAGGGGTGCCTCATGCGGTAGACAAGTGCTATCCTTGGAATCCATAATTATAGTGATTATTAATGTATTATTCCTATTACTCTCCTTGCTGATGAATAATAGTTTTTTCCTCTTGGGAGAATAGAGAAAATCTATTAGCCTTTTAAAAGAAATGTCTCTTTGTTTCTTTGAAAATAAGATTAATGAGAGCCACATTAATGTTACGCATTATTAGTTTTCTTTGGATATTTCTTCACAATCCTCTTCTTCTAATTAATTATGCAATTCAGTTAGAACCACGGCTAAACTCATATGTGTAGAGATACTTGTCTAATCCCCGACGACCAAGCACGGACCCAATTCTGTCTAAGTAGGGCTGAAGCCCGATCCAAATTTTAAGATATCTTCCCATGCCTAGGTAGCCTAGCCCAACCCTCCTTAAAAAATTGAAGTTGTCCAGCCCCTTATTCATTCACCCAAGACAAAAACATAAGAGAAATGCTAGCAACCTTCTCTCTAACCTTCTCTTTTGGACCTTCTCCCTTCTCCTCATGACAAGTGTCATTTTCCTTACACTTAAAACAATGTCATTAATGCATCACACAAGTTAGTTTTTGTTTTCCAAGATTACCCTTTTAAAATGAATTGGCTTTTATATTTCCTTCAATTTATTCAAATTTTGTTACAACTTCTTTAGCACATTGTTAAAAATTAAATAAGAAAAAAAATAAGAAAAACTTCATTTTTTAGAATATAAAAAAAATAAAATTTATTACATGACATTGTTATCATCTTTATTTTGTTTTTAACAAAACACAAAACACACATTCTCTTTGGAATTTTTTTATTATAATAAAACTTCAGTTTTTATTTCTTATTTAATTTTTTAACAGGGTGATAAGGAAGTTGTAAAAAAATTAGATTGTTATTAAAATAAGTTAATGCATTTAATAAGGGTAAACTTGGAAAACAAAAATTAGTTTGTGTGATGCATTAATGACATTGTTTTAAGTGTAAGGAAAATGACACTTGTCATGAGAAGAAGAGAGAAGGTCCAAATGAGAAGGTTAGAGAGAAAGTTGCTAGCACTCCCCAAAACATAAAAAGAAGATTTTCTCCTCCTCTCTCTAAGCCAGCCCGTGCCTCAATCTCCTACCTCTACCTCTCCCCTCTCCCTCTCCTCCGCTTCATATGCCCAACTCTCTTCTTTTCTCTTTTTTCTTTTTCTTTTTTCTTTTTCTTTCTCCTATTTTTGTTCCTCTTATTATTATTGTTTTATATATATATATATATATATATATATATATATACACACACAAAATAATAGAAAACCTACAGAGAAATGCATCTACAAACACCAACCACCTAAAACATCCAAAGAGTAGAGCAGGAAAAACTTGCACACACCTCTCTAAAAACATGTTGATAATGAATGATCTCACAATATCGACTAAGCATATGAATATTCTCCAGAGGAGTAGCAATTTTCCAAGGTCTAGAGCAGACACCTTGAATACTGTCAACCTTTGAATCACCTAGTACGTTCCCTTTTTTTGAAACCCCATCAATAGTAAATTTGGGTTTTACCCTTTAATTCATTTTTTCTTACCACAGCCCATCCTTTTATTTTTCTATAAATTAAAGGGAGATTCACTATAATACCCAATATTGGAGCCTAAATTATAAAAAAACCCTATATGAAATGGACTTTAGAAACACACCCAAAACCCATTTACAACATAACAATAAGGCTTTTAACTTCTTTTAAATTACAAAACTGCCATTGATTTCTTAAAACAAACCCAACCCAAAAACCTCATAAAACAGCCCAAAACACTCAATGGGGTATCAAAGTAATTTAATAATTAAAATTAAATTCAATAGGGCCAGCTATTATTTTTTGGGTTTTTTTGGGGTATGTTTATAGAAATTAAATAGTGTAGGGTTTATTTATAGTTTTAGTGCTAAGAATGGGTATTTGACTAAATATCTCTAAATTAAACCCAATTTTTTATAAGTAAAACTCGATAATTAGGATCCACTTAAGTAAATTACCTAATCAAACCTAACATAGTAAATGTTATATTTTTTCAATTCCCAAAATACCCTAATTGCATTTTAACCTTTTTTTTTCCAACAAATTGTTTGCTATTCAATGTCATAATGGTGTTTCAATTTTGCATAAGGTGAGTTTTATTTATTTATATAATTAAAACTTGGTGTGTAATTAGTGTCGTATGTTTTTTAAATTGATTGGTTCTAATATTCCTATTATGTTTTTTTTTTTTAACACTATGATTGGTTATATTTTGTAAACAAAATATATAATTGGTATGTTTTTCCAAATATGACAACCTGATCATATTTTGTTTCAATTTCATATTAATTGGTTAGTTATTTCCTTTTATTTATATCAAAATTTAATAATTGTTATGGATTTGAAATTAATTTGTTGTAGGAACATTAATTTACCTACAAATATTTTATATACCTATTTTTTCTTATAAATAATGTACCTATTGTTATGGTTTCAATAATGAACCTACAAATATTTTGTATACCTATTTTTACCTACAATATTTTGTACACTTATTTTTTCTTATAAATAATGTACTATTGTATACTAAATAATGTACCTATTTACGTATATTTGCTTATAATGGACCATATTCAATAATGAATCTATTTTTTTCTTATAAATAATATAACCATATTTTTGTATATTAATAATGTACCTATCTACGTATATTGGAAAATTATAATATACCTAGATATGTTGGATATATTAAGTGTACAAAAATTGTTACACATATGCTATGTCACAACTATCAAAGAGAAAAAAGAGAAAAAAGAGAAATAGTCAACCCTAATTAATGCACGGGTTCAAATTGGGACTCCCAGAGGAAATTGATGGATTTAAAAAAATAGAAACCACTTTGAATGACTAGTTAAAAACATTATTGAAATCCTAAATTTAAGGGATTTTTTTAAGGAAAAAAATGTCCAGCAACAAAGAGGGGTTGATGGCATGATTTGTAAATATGTCATAATATATGAACACTTTGGCATCCAATTCAAAATTGGGTTTTATTTAAATGCAATAAAATAGGTGGGTTATTGTCTAGAGTATTTTAGTTGTATCGGTATATTTTGGTCAGACTCGTTGGTTGAACTCTTCCATATCACCCATATGTAAACCCCCCCTCTTCCAATCGCTTATACTAAAATAATAATAATAATAATTGTAAGGTGTTTGATGAAGTTATGCCTATATATGGAGAATGAGATGTATATGAGGAAGGGCGCCAACTTGTTATACATTAGCTTAAGTTTTTGTGGTTGAACAGAGTAGTTGCCTAACACAAGAAATTAAGAAAGCTAAATGTTTGTACGTCATAATAGTGATGAGGAGGAGTACAATCAAAATGTCAAAAAGAAGTGAAAAAAGAAAGGCGTTGTGCAAAGACCAAAAGTTACAAGTTACAAGCATGCATATTATACAAAGTGTACAAATGCAGAAACTGTGTTCAGATAACTTACTGAACACATTTATTCTTCTATACATTTTCAATGTGCCTTTTACGTTCATATGGACATCATGTCAAGCCAGGAACCTCTCTAACAAGTTCCCAAAGAAGAAGCTTGTCTTGCCCCATCCCTTCGTCTCAGGTGCCTTAGAACTTGTTGGTACTTTCTTCACATTGAACATCGTTGTGTGCCCGATTTCTTTACGAAGTGCTTCGATCGTCTTTATGTCCACTGGATTGCCTGAAGAATCTCTAACATAAAAGACATTCATTGCTTGCTCCCCAATAGTTGTGACGCCTGCTCTTGTTACTGACAACCCATTCTCCCTCAGGATCCTTGTAACGTCAGATAGCAAGCCTACTCTATCCTTTGCACATAGCTCTAGCCTTAGATCCTGAATTTCATGGTAATTTGATACCTTTAAAACGGTCAAGAAAGCATGTCTTTGTTGTATTCGCTATCCATTAATGTTTACAAATATATAATCCTGACTAGTGGAAAAATTTACAAAAGTTTTAGTAGTCAATGAACTGTTCTGTTTAAAGACATTTTTTTTCCCTCATTTTGTTAGCCACTTGAGCTCAAGCATACAACGTTACTTGTAAATTGTACTTATCCTATTAACAAAGCTAAAATGAGCGTTAAATGTGGATATATTTTTCACTAACCTCGCTTACTCGTCTCCGAATTGCAGCGTCAATACATTTGATGACCCTTTCCTTCTCTCCTTCAGTATCAAGGGTGCAACCATCCATGTGACGAATAAAATACTCCTGCAATTAACTATATGCATCAGTTCAAGTACTTTAATCAAATCTTCAAGGAGATTCAAGACATGGGAATTCAACGGGTTTCTTATATCTATTGGGAGACAACACACCAGTACTGATTCCAATAGAAAACTAATGAATTCGAGACTTAGCATCAGAGTTCAGTCTTGAAACTCAAGATACCAGATTACATTGGTGTGACCAGACTTCATTGATCATCACAGATGGGCACATTATAGTAACAATTAATGAGCTTCTGCATTAACATATAAGTATATCATAGATGTAGTCTGTATGAAAGAATATTTCCTTTTCATAATCCAGAGAATAATTTCAAGAAAACAGAAAAGCAACCACTTAAAAATGATCTGCTGGAGAAACTTAATTTGGAGAACTTGCGTATAGGCCATCAGACGAGCATGAAATGCATATACCTGTGATGCGTACGGTCCATCAGATGAAATGGTGGCATGGAAAACAACATATTGCATATCTGTGAGTGTGCATACAATATCAAACATGAGCTTTGCGCGGTCTTTGCACCGGACGCTGACCACTGAGTATCCTTTTTCTTCACAACGCTCAATCGTGATCTTCGGTTGGAAGCAGGGAGGATAGTCATCAACTTCATTTGCTAGTCCACCACCCTCATAATCCCTATCAGCAAACAACATCTGGTGTAGCCGCCTATCAACATGGGTGAACCCCATAGAGAAGCTTGTACGACCAACTTTCTCATCATCCTCACACCCACGCAGGATGTTCTTGAGTTGCTCTTCCATAGTAGATAATCTGTTTGGATCATCCACAGGTTGGCATGTAGAATTATCGTTGACATACACAACGCAGGCTATTCTTCTATTGTGTGTCCATACTTCAGCAGCAACTACATTAAAGTGAAGATTGGCAAGGACAGCAGAGATCTCGGATAAGAGGCCTGGCCGGTCTCTGCCAATGAGCTCAATGGCTGTGTGATCACCAACAGAGTGCACTCCAACCCGTTTTCCTGGCCAGGCCTTCAGTACATCTGTGATATGGCCCTTTGGTCCTAAAGCCTATGCATGTCACAAATCATAGACAACAATTGCTCTTAATATGACCACATGAAACAAACCCTTAATGCAAGGTTTTACAAGCCTCTGCATTTTCTAGTAACGAAAATTATTAAATCCACTTCGGGATAAAGCGGATTTTCATACAGGTGATTGCTGTAAATTTCATACATGCACAGAAATGCATGTGGCAAGAAAGAAGCATCAAGGGTTTCACCAAAAAAACAAAACAAAAAAGAACCACCAAGGTGCATACCTTCTCTATGTAGTCAATGGTTTTGCTGTCTGCAAGTTTTTTTCCTTGTTGATCCGTGACATGAAATACTGTTTATCAAAGAAACAGTCATATTAATTTGATTCACATTGAGAGAGAGATATGGGATAATCAAATTCTTATTTGTTAAAGAGTTTAAGTCAAGAACTGCAGATTTCACATGGCAATTACTTTCTTTCCAGAGCGGAGAATAACTAACAAGAAAAAAAACAAAAAACAAAAAACTTATTAAACAAAAAGTTACATACCGTCCATGAACCATCCGCCATCAGAGGAGATGTAGGCTTTGGTGATTATGAGGTCAAGGTCTGTCAAGATTTGCACGACTTCAAGCAGAATTCCGGGTTTGTTGACACTATCGACCTACACATACATTTCATACCCCCCCACACCAATTTCAACATGATGGCTGGAATATATGTTCACTGAATGTAACATGAAAATGAAGCAAATTAAATCCTGTCTGTGGACGGTTTTTCAGCAGGAGTTCGAAGGCATATGTTCTGTTTCAAGTTAAATTTGCCTCTAAATTTCATTCTGCAACCAGGTATTAATTAGAGAAAGCAATGTTTCCATACAAGACAGGCAAATAGCTAGTGGCATTGTATAATTCTTCAAGTTAACTCTTTGTGTGAAAACCAGGAAACTAATTTAAGGTACCATGCCATGATTCATTGCAAGAACCAGGTGTCAACAGCAAGTCTTATGGTTATAAGTTAAAATCACCTTGACTAGAGTACAGTCACTGCAGCTAGAGTTGTCTATGGATACCCTGCAAAAAATTTATGTAGAGATGTGAAATAACTAAAAGATGATATATATACAATGTAAACAAATGTGCTCATTAGTCTCAGCATTTCATCACCACTTATTAGCACCGGAAAATGCTAAGCGCTGATGGTATCAGAGCACTACAGTTTGAGTATCCAACCTAAAACTAATTGGCAATGAATTGAGTATAGACCCAACATTTTATATATTGAAATGCAAAGTTTACAAAAGCGCGACGAACGATTTCATATTCGCAACACATTCTAATCTATTAACAATGAAATTCCTACTAAAATCATGACAACGGGACCACTAGCTAACTGAAACTGTGAAACACAAACAGACTTTTGATTAAATTGTTCATGCAGAGACTACAATACCTTGGGGGATTGATTCTTGTGCTCAGGTTCTCATACTCAGGATCAAAGTATGGCCAGCAAACTCTAGCCATTTAAGTCACAACTTCTCCAATCAACCCGAAGTTCCTTTCTGTCACACAGAAGAATTCAGACTGCCATTGCCAAGTTAGAATTTAAATGAGCATCACTAATCATGAATACACGTGCAAAAAAACTTGTGAAGCAAACATAACCAAATTTAGGTATCCTGTATGGTGATACTCATTTCAATTGAATTGCTAAAATATGCAAATACATTACACATTGTATTTTTGTATCTCTTATTGGTAAGCGTTCGTCTTTAATAAAAGTCCTTCTCTGGAAAAAAAGAAAAGAAAAGAAAGCCATGACATGCACATCTTCCTTTGTCAAGCCAAAGTACCTAACCCTTGAAAATCAACATTACTTATTCAGAAGAGACAGTGTGAAGGTTTTAATGTTATACCATAATGATCCTCTCCTGTTTTGTCCGTCTCCTTTCAGAAGGTAAGATAAAATGGAAAGAACCCAGATACCATAAAATGCATATTTGTATTTTTTTGTTTGTTTGCATAAAAAGTTTAAATTTCAAATAAACAGGCCAGCAGGCCATTAATTGTTATCAAACAGGCCCTTAGTTAAAATGAATTTGTAATTGAAATAATTATCAAATGGGCGCTTAGTTGTTAGGATTTGTAATTCCTCGAAAAATTCTTGACTTCAACTTCAAGCCACATTTGTAGCATTGGCAAAAAAGAATATGGTAATAACTTGCCAATCACTTGTAAATTTGTAAGTCTTACGTTCTATTTAACTTGATGGTAACACTAATGCATAATGTCAAAATGGAAAGTAATCACCACAATTTTGACCATATCCTCTTCATCTATGTCAAAGCCTCGTTGTACAATGATTTGTCATTACAAAAAAATTCAAATTTTGTTTTTGAGAAAGAAAAAAAAAAAAAAACTTATGCTACCAAAGTATGCATTGTATTTGTGTGTGCGTGCGTGTTACTGGTAATCCACATTAGCATTCCATAATAGCATTACTTGCCAAAACAATACGTTTCTTCCATGCGTCCAAAATAACCAATACATGAAAATTGAATTTTTTTCAACAGAAAGTTACCATTAATGTTATACCATAATGACCTATCTCCGGGGACGATGATCTTGGTGTTCAAGTAATACCCCATGATGGGTCGTGGGAATTCCAATTTCCAAATTTTTGGAATTTTGCAAATTTGACTAGAATGGTGGATCTTACTGGTTTGATATACACATACCAAACACGGTAACTTTTCTAATCACTTGTAAATTAGCAGGTAGGTCTAGTTGTGTTCGATGAAAATATGACTCATCTTCTGATTTTGTTTTTATTTAAAAAAAATATAATATAAAAAATTGGTAATTACTATATTATCTTTATTTTATGAATAATTTATTTGTAATATTTTCATTAATAAGAGTATTTTTTAGGGCCTATTTGGTATTCAACTTGAATCTAACCTTTTAAACTCAAAAACAGAATTTGAGTTCAAAACAAAGAAAACCTATTTGGTAGCCCTATTTTAAAAAATTCAAACTCAAGAACAACTAAAAAACACCCCAATTATTAAATTTAAAAAAAAATCAGTTTTTTCAGTTTTTTTTCAATAACTCATAAGTTCTCAAATTTTTAAGATTTGAAAACAGTTTTCAAGTTGCATACCAAATAAGTTTTTGAATCTTAAAAATAGATTTAATAACTCCTTGTTTTAAAGAAAAATCAAAGTTTTTGAATTCCCTGTTTAAATAAGATACCAAACATTCCCTTAATATTTTAAATGTTTCATCATTCTTCGTTTTTGATATACATGCAAACCAAATTAAAAGAACTTCTGAAAAAATCAATAATACGGTTATATTTGTAGAGTTTGTCATCAAGTGGGCCACCAAATGTGGTGGTATTCAAGATGTGTGTTGGCCCACAAGTTTGGGCCTTCAGCTTAAGACCTTTTTCTATCATTATGTACCTAATGATTTGTCCTATCATGGTTAAAACGAAGCATTTTAGAGAGAGAGAGAGAGAGAGAGAGAGAGAGAGGGAGTACCTTGCAGCTGCAAAAGAGATAGGAGGGGATGTTTCTAGATAGAAATCGAATCAACCCAGGCTGGTCCCTAATTGTTGATGTTGATAAGCATTCTCACATCTTAGTACAAATTACTGCAAACAAAATGACTGAGAATCAACACTGCAGCTGCTTACGTCTCAGCCGGGTACAATGAACTATTGCTACACATACCCAACCACACATGAATAAGTCACATTAATTACCTAATTTAGTTTTTCAATTGGAATTGAGTTCTATCAACGACGATTTGATATACATGTATATATATTTATGATGAATTTGATATCCAATTATAGTTAATTCATCTTAGCGACAGCTTTCTTATAAGCGTATCTTCATAAATATTATTTTGATAAAATTGAAGAACCTCAATTCAATTGCACATAACTTATTTTCCGAATGTTGAAAGAGATTCTAAATTCAAATTTCTTCTTCTCTATTAATAACAAAAAGATTCAAGCCAACAGAGTCTAGCCTAGTTGAAAAAGGGTATTGATTTGTAGACTAGTAGTCTCAAATTCGAATACCCATAGCACCGTGATAGTGTGTGTGTAAAAACCTTCATTCTCTTGTAATTTAAACTATCGCTTGTATTAAAAAATAACAAATAAATTCAAGTGCAAATAAATTTAAATTAAACTTGGAAGAGAAAAAGGAAAAAAGAGCCTCAAGCGGAAAACAAAACAAAAAAAACTTTTTGAGGTGACATAAAGATGTGATTCCAAACTTTATCCACCATCATCCGAATCCCCACCGTCCAAGAGTATCAGTCCACCCGAGAAAGATGTCAATGGATCGAGACCGTTCATTCCAATATTTTAAAAAACAAAATAATATTTATAAAAACAGAGAAGAATCAGAGAGAATGGCGTAGAGTAAAATTTTGCAAGACAAATTCCACTTGTCCTTATTCCTTTTGAACGAGCTGTGAGGCTGTGAGAGAGTAAGCTCTCTGCACCATAACCTATCATCAATCCAAAACTCAACAGCTGAAACTCTGCAAATTCAGAAAATATTACATACCAGGCATACATTTCTGTTCTTCACCCTTGTAGCTCAAGCAAAAATGGCCTCCAGATCCTGAAGCAAACCTGCAAAATCAAAATTAAAGAACATAAAAAATGGACAAATAGAAAGAACCCAATTGACTGAACATCCCTATTTTGATATTGAACTCCTTGAAAATATAGAGGATGCAGAGCATCATGCATTAGCATTAGTGTTGAAATTCTCAAGAGCTTAAGAAAATACATATTGTTCTTGTCTCTTTAAGGGAAAACTAGAAACTACCCAATGAATTCATAAGCAAATGAATTAGAATTAGAAGAAGAAAAATTGCAGTTACCTTTCTGAAAGTAGTCCAAGACTGGATGCAGAGTAATTGAAAGGCTTCTTACATGATGAAAGTTGAGAGAGAGAGAGAGAGAGAGAGAGAGAGAGAGAGATGAAGGTGAGGTGGTGTGGAGAGTAATTTATGAGAATTGAGAAGGAAGGAGGGTGGTGCAGAGAGAGAGAGATGAAGGTGAGGTGGTGTGGAGAGTAATTTATGAGAATTGAGAAGGAAGGAGGGTGATATAGAGAGAGAGAGAGTGCGTTGGTGGTGTTGTAAAGCAGTGTCTGTTTGTTGTGGTGGCTCACTCTCTCTCTGCTGTGCTTTTCTACGTTGGAAAACCACTCTCTCTCTCCTCTCTCTCTCCTCTCTCTCTTCTGTGGATGTTGTTTTTATTTAAAATAAAAAATATAAAAAATGAAAGGAACACTTGGGCATGGCGTGGCAAATAGTGGTGGAGAGCCTTTTAAATATTAAATTAATGAATCCAATCATTTAAATTTGTTGAAGGAGTTTTATTAAGTTGATAAATGACGCGGCCACCAAACAGTTCCTGCCACTGCTTCACCCACCAAATTTTATAAGCATGTTTTTGAGTTGGGAGTTGAGATATGTTGTCTTCATTTTCTGTCTCACTTCTCTATTTCTTGCATTCGTGTAAGTCTTAATATGATTGATTTTCATACAACATAAGATATTAATCTGTGAAACAACAAACCATTATGAATAAACCAATAGCAACAATATGATGCACAATTACAATGGGAGCATAAACGATAAGGCTGCTAGTTAGGGAATATGTCTCAATTAGGTTTCCCTCATCAACAAAAGCCTTTATCGTAACATATGTAGAAATTAGTCCAAGCTTGATAATTTAAAAGGCACCTCATAATTAGGGGCAGTTCTACCCATAGAGTAGAGTGGGTTGTTGCCCAAAAAAGCCTAGCCAAAATAAATAAATACACCTTATCTCTGTCTTTATTGTACTACAGAGTACGCTTCACTTGTTCCACTGAAACTTTTCACATCATGCTTTTCTTGTAGACTGAAACTTTCCTTTAAACAATAAATATTTTCTCTTTTTTCTCTTTCTCCCCGTCACATTTCTCTCATTCCTTTAATTTTTTTTTTTTTTCTAGTCATCTTCTTCCTCATTCTCTCATTTTTCTTTGATGCATCTCTCTTGTAGAATTTTGGTTTGTTATGATAAATTGAATTTATGGCTTGTCGAATTAGGATTTCTGAATTGAATTGGGGCTTTTGAAATAAGAGCTTTGAATTGTGAATTGGGTTCCTTAATGTTGGAGAAATTATCTAATATGTTCTTTTAAGCCCAAAAGGAATGATTTTTTGTTGTTGTCAGAATGATTTACTCTAGTTCAAATGACTGTATGATATTTTTTAATCCCAAAAGTGTTCTTCCCTTTATTTTAAAAATTACATATTTAGTGTTGAGTGTACGTACAGACGAGCCACAATTTAGAATTTGGCATTGGGCCTTAGAAAACTTCGATCGACTTTGTTCACTCGTATCGTTGAATTTAGTGTGTAAATTTCACTCAACCGATTATTAAATCTTAGATCCGCCACTACAAATAATCAACATAAGATTCACCTATTATGTAGTGACCAACCCATATCCTCTTTCCTATTAACATATCATGGGTGTAGCTATGGGTAGCACAACTCATATACTAATGATAAAACCCGAAATCTCTTAGAGCATCTATAATAATATACCCTATTTTTAATAGACTTATCTAAGCAGATGCCAAAGCTCTTAGTGAAAAATGCATGCATAAGCAACGAAGTTGACTTTTCTAAGCAGATGCTAAAGTTGAACGTGTTTAAAAGGGCAAGCCCAATGCGTGATACATTAAAATTTTCAGTTATTGTTAGGTTTATTTTTAACGAAAAAAGGGAGGGGGGAAAAAAAAAAAAAAAAAAAGCAACTAGGCGGGTTGGTGAAGAACATGTTGTAGATAAATTGGCACTGTGCCCGTTGTTCATGTTGTCGTTATTTGTAGAATGTATTTACAGCAAAATACCACCAATAATGTAAACTGATAGGAATAGTAAAAGAGCTTTTTAGATATAGGTCGATTTTCATCAAGACGAAATGAATATAGTCTATAAATTCTCTCGTTTTAATTACAATTCAGTAACTTGCCAAATAAGTTCCTTACCATGACATATAAATATAGTCAAATAGTGTATTGTTGATTGGGGTAAGATTTCAAAAAGTCAAATGGCTTATGTATAAAGAAACAACACAAATTAAAGTCATCATTAAATTTAATATTTATTTATTTATTTTATGAGGTTCTAACCTGAATTATATACTATGGACATAATCGGACAACATAAAATAAATTAAAAAATAAAAAAACATTATAATAATGTCAGAAAATCAAAAAAGAAATGCAATTTTATGTGTCACAAAAGTCAAAGAATTTAGATTAAAGTCACCAAATTCGAGAATTAAACCCAACTCCTCCATAGGAATTTGAATGTCTTATTTGAATCAATATAAGTATGTTATCTTTGGCAAAAGGAAAATGTTGCATAAATATATCATGTCTGCAAAGTTGGATCAATTCAACATGCACCGTTCATTTAGTGTCTGCGTCCGATTTCCATGGCTTTTAAAAATGGTATTTGATGGTAGGCTACTGTTGTGAAAGGAACTCCTCACACTTGGATTATTATATCATTGATGGATGGCTTAGACGAAAATGGAAGTGGACCACTTCCTAGACAGGGAAATGCAAAAGTAAATTAAGTAGCCCTTTATAACTTAATTGCCTTTGAGGCATTAATGTCAACAAACATGTAGGTGTCTTTGCTACTTTGTCTTCAATTTAGTCATTGTCTCTTGTACAATGGATGAGAAATTGGGTAAATCAATGAATACTCAACTTCTTGAGTGGGGGCAATTGATCCTCCTTTGTACATTGTTAATTAAGGTGGGGGTTGTGTGTGAGGGTTTGTAGCTCCAATGTTAGTTTGCATTTCTCTTGTACCTTTCATACCAAAATGCAGAGGTTTGGGATCCTCATTCCAATACTCACGTGTTAGTAAACACATGAGAAGCAAAAATTGGAATAATTGCAATATCGATTCCGGATAAGTAACATGTAAGACCCATGAGCTTGGGAAGCAAGATCAATGAGCAATCTCACATCGCTTAAGGAGGGAAAAGTGAAGTGCCTTATAAGAGCAGTTGTCATCTCACCTAGAAAGACACGTTTTGGGCAAGATATCATAAGCTTAAGCCTAGGACCAAAACCCTGAGGGCTTAGGCCAAAACAGAAAATATCTTTCTAATTGGAGTGGGCTGTGACATAACATGCCATAAATAGAAGGCTAAAGCCAGTTACACAAACGTGAACCCAAAAAATGAGTTCAACCAAATGCAACACAAATAGAATAGGGCCCTCCCTCTTCTTTGTCTCTATATGTCTTGATCTCTCTCTCATCTTCGTAGTACAAGCTCCAAACTACACCGACCATTGTTCTCTCTCACACTGACAAGCTCCAGATCCTGAAACAGAGCGCTACCAATTGAAACTGAACGACACTAAAACAATCGGTAACTGACCTTTTGTGGTTCGATGGTAGGCCATTTTGACTGCCGATCGATTGGTCATTGGTGTGGGCATCTCGGTTAGGTTACTGAACCAAATCAATCCCTACTAATACTCATAGGGTTTCAGAGTATTCCTAAACTTAACTAATAAGAAAATACAAACATGAGCTTAGCCAAGTTGGCTAAAGTAAATGTACTCTCCACTCTGCATCCGAGTTTAAATCTCCCTCTCCCGTAGTTTATATTAGATTAAAATAAAATATCGATTGTATAAAAAAAAAAAACTAATAAAAAAATATTAGAGTCTTAACCTTTATGGATTTTAAGTTTTACAATATTTAAAATATATTTTATTTTATTTAAAGCCACGTGGCTCTATACTATTGGATGTGTGGGCTCCATACATGTGTCACATCAGCAATTTAACAGAAAATTCAACAAAAGTTAACGACAATGATCATTTTGATATGTGGAGGGTAATCTTAAGGACTATTAGTGTCACAAAAAGAAACATTAGTGACGAAAATGATCATTTCACAAGCTTCAGAGACCATTTGTGATAATTAAAAAAAAACTTTATTTATTTATTTATTATATTTTTTTTTGAAGAGCACAATCGATTATAGGAGTTTGGTGAAGAATACATGATCATTCTTTTGATCGTTAAAGTTCGGCTTTATATGTGTAACCGAAAATAAAGTTGAGCTTTTTATCCTTTACAATTTGTGCAGATATGGAAAGTTAGCTAGCTGATGTGCACCATGAGAAATAGAATCAAATTCCCACGCCTATAGGCTTAGGCTATAGCTAGCGTGACTGTGTGCCATCAAAACCTCAGCAACGTTTGCAATTTCATAGGTTCTTAAAGTTTGCTTTTGTCTTTTCAAATACGAGTCGGTATCACATGGTTGATATACGTTCTCCGTATTGTTCATCACAATGATTTGTATAATTGTATTGTACATATATACTTATTGATATACTAGGTTTGGAATATAATAACATTTTTTTAAAGAAAAGGGGCATAATTTATTGATTAAGGATAACTAAAATTTTCAAAGAGTAAAATAATATCTGATGATCATTATATCACCTCAATGTGAAGCAAAACAAGTCAAACGGTGACTACCCTATGAACATTGCAGTGAATATGAGCAAAGCCATCTCTAGTGACCTATAACAACACGACTTGACATCCTCCACCACATCCCCAATAAAAGGTATATCCGACATTGCAGCCTGAAAAACTAAAACGATCTTGAATGAATCACTTTCAAAATACATATTAGAGAAACCCTCAACTCTATCCGTTTACGCGACTAGGCCAATAAATCCAACTTATTTTCTATTTGATTCAATAATGCTTCATTATTTTCATGATTATTGTTGTACGGGATCCTGAGTCTCCACATTTAGAGTTTACGTATTTACCCGCACTTTGCAATGTTTGGATCGTCCAAGCAATCCAATTTTTATAACTTGGTCACACCAGATAAGGGTAATTTATGGTAACTTGACGCCATTACTCTTATCTCTCTCGTCTCAAACATCTATATCCTCCCCGTTTCTCTTCAAACTCCTCCTCGCCTTTGAGAGCCGACCTAAAGCTTCTTGGACCGTCCATGCTTTTTCTGGTGTTATATTTTTTGTTCTATCTAGTGTTTTGTTCACATATGTACCTTTGTTTGTATCCCTTCGAACTGTTCATTTTTCTTTCTTAGTTCCAGCCTTTTGGACTTTGTGTTCGTTGGTTTTGCCTTTGGGATTCACGTGCGGAACTAGTGCAAGGGCTACCCGGAGCTGTAGCCCATGGTAGATTTTGGGGAGAAAAATATTAAACATATATAGCCAAACATTTTAAACTAAAAATAAATAAATAAATATACAATTTTATACCATACCAATACCAATAGGCATAGTCATAGATCTTCATATTTTTATTTGGTGTCAAAATTTGTCCCAATATCAATTTTAATCTTTTTCATTAATTTGTCTCTAAAAGAGAAGCATTTTCTAAATGAAATTCACCTTTTCATGAATAATATGGCTCTAATTACAATTTTTTTTTTTTTTGTGTTTACAATTAGCGTGATTTATATGATTTAATATATAATTTTTGTTTTCCTAGAAAAACTATAGAAAATGTAAGTACCAAAAAAAAAAAATCATTAGATGCTACCTTGCAGCATATCAATATTCTTCTAATTGATAGCTTTTAATCAAGATACTGCTCGAATTGATTTTTCGAGCGCAGGAATTTCAATCCACATAATTTCTGTTATGCTGAAGATTTTGGTCTTGACTCTGATTTTTTCAAGCTTCAAATGAAAAGATCGAAAAAGAAATAGAGGAAGGAGTTCAAGCTTCAAATGAAAAGATCGAAAAAGAAATAGAGGAAGGAGAGAGAGAGAGAGAGAGAGAGAGAGAGAGAGAGAGAGAGAGAGAGAGAGAGAGGTGTTACCATCAATTTGGAATAAAAAAAATATAAATTTATCCCAGCTGATGTGGCTAATTTATAAGCATTGGATTATTTGGATGATCCAGAAATTTTGAAATACACAAAAATGTGTACTTTATAAATGCAGAGGCTCGGAATTCCTGTTATAACTTATACGCAATACATTCTTTATTCAAATAGATGACCTATAAAAATCTATCAGAAAAAGGAAAAAAGAATAATTTGATGAAAGCCATGAGACCAAAGAATATTCTTATAATAATGTTACAAATTCCACATTCTATTTGATATTTTAATATTAGGCTAAATACCATTTTGGTTTTTGGGTTTTACACAAAAATTCATTGTGGTCACTCATAATTTTTTTTAGCCAAATTGGTCATTGTGTTTCCAAAATTTATAGGCATTTTATTATCTTCCGTTAACTTCCATTAAGTGCTGTTTTTATTTTTATATTTTCAAGAAGAACGTTCAAGTCTTCTTCCTCTAACTCAATGAGTTAGGTTATTGTGCTATAAGGGTTTCAAAAATGGGGGGAAATCTTGGGTTGAATCGAAATGATGAGGTATAAGGTCACAAATTGGGTGTTACATTGAAGCCTGGATCAATTGCGTGAGAATTGTGTTGTGACTTTAGATGACAAGGGGACACAATCAACGTGATATAGCACCAAAATATATTGGTAAGTTGTTGGTTTCATTTTAATTTGGTTTGGCATTTTGATTTTCCTTATAGCTCACAATTTCTATTTCAACATAAGATTTCTCCCAATTTGCTAAACTCTAATAGCACAATATACTATAACTCGTTGAGTTAGATGAAGAAGACTGAAGGTGATTCCTTAAAAAAAAAAAACTACATTTAACAAAAGATAACGAAATATCTATAAATTGTAAACTTTGGGAAACATAATGACCAATTTGGCTAAATTTTTTTCTTAGTGACTAAATTGAATTTTCATGTAAAATCCATTGACCAAAAAAATATTTAACCCTTTAATATTTAATTATATGACTTAAGGGGTGGATGGGTGTGCTCTAGTGGGCCCAAATTAGAAAAAAGAAATTTGTAAAAATAACCAAGCTCTAGTCCACTGACGTCGCCAAACCTCCTCAAGTACATGAACCTAATGCAAATAACTTTTACGTGAGACAATGCCAATTCAATTATGTTAGAGCATCCACAATGATGCTCTCTATTTCTTAGCTAAAATTTAGTTAAAAATATAAGAAAGTTATTTTAGGAGCTCTCTAAAAAATTTCAACTCCAACCATACTCAATAATTTGGAGAGTCATAAATGCTATAACTCTTTTTTGATTGGTCCATCTCTATTAAAAAATAAAATAAAAAATAGTTAGCATTAAATAAAGGTTTGAAATACTCATTAAATAAAACAACATTAAATTATAGGGAGCCACTAGGAATTCTTTCTCTCTCCTCAGATTTAGGAGCTCTTAGAGGACTCCCTATTTTAGGAAGTGGATAGGGAGCATGGTTGAAGTTGCATTTTTATGATTTCTCTCTAAAATTTGTCTAAGGATGTGGTTTAGGGAGCCCATTGTGGATGCTCTTATATAACACTATGTGACGATGTTCTTATGCCACAATATTTAGCACTACAATGCGATCTCCTTAGAATTACTCATATTCTAAAGGTTTATTTATTTAGAGAAGATGTCATTCATAAACCATAATAGGCATACATAGATCGGCATGAATACAGTGACCTCGTTAAAACCTTCCAAGGAAAACCACATGGGACAAACCCCGTGCTAGAAAAAAGTACCACACGTGCCATGGACTAACAAAAGAGTCCGACTTAGGCCACTTTAGACTGCTACAAAGAACCTGAAAGGAAAAACAAACTACCAAAACTGAGTAGATGACCAAAACAGGAGACCCTACAATAGAGCACACAAACGCATCCCAAACTGTCAAACAAAGCCTTCTATGAGAATAGTCATAGTCCTTTGTCTAGCGTAAGAGTTGTTCAACACACCAAGGGTCAGAGACACAAGAAACACACGAAGAAAAACACAGAGAAGGCAATAAAGACAGACCCCATAAGAGTACACCAACTCCTTCTATAACCTGTGAAAGAAAACCTCATACGATGACAATCATAGTTATTCGCTTGGTGTAGGGATTAATCAGCTTGCAAAGACTCAAAACAGCGGAATAAGAAAACATAACGAACAAACACAATAAAAGAGAATAAAAATCTAAGGGAGCACACCAACGCTTCCAAAAACTGTCTAAAAAAACTGCCTGTAAGAACAACCATAGTCCTATGGACAACGCAAGAGTTTTTGAAAGAAGCACTACACCCTAGACTCAACCACTTAACCTGAAGATGAGAAAATTCAAGTCAACGAATGTTAGTTGGATGCCAAGCCCACAAATGTTCCAACTAGAAATAGTAAGGGAGCTTATGGAGACCCCTCAAGGCTGGTCTCCTCGGCCAGTTTAGGAAATCATCGAAGCAAAGCAAACTCTTCCCAAAAGCACCACGCACTTGATAGGCTACAGGTACAAGACTATAAGAAAAGCCAACAAAACAACCGGGAAATGAAAAAACTCTGATCACCATACCCACATTTTTCCTATCAGTGATGACCAATCGCTGACCTAAAGACAGCTCGACGATGTTGACCTTCATCCATCCAGAAGCACTAAAAACCCTATATCAAAACAACAAGCCCACAACCTCTCAGAAAAATCCTTCCTGGATCATAAGCACAACAATCCAGAGAAGAAAGGTCGCGCAAGATCGTTGTATCACTAGGAAGAAGAAGACAATCCACCTAAGACGCCCCTAGAGCCTAACCACCACCGCATCATAAGGATAAAGTCGATAGCAGACTAGATAAGACAGAGATTTTATGCGGAATCAGCAAGTAGCAGCGACCCGCAGTTTGATAGGTTCGTGACGGCAAAGGACCAAACATGGAAGAAGAGAATCTAAGCCTTAATTTTTTCGCTCGGCTCTCCTCATATGCAAGAGTGCAACCCCAAAGTTTTTATATATTCTCAAGGTTATGTACTACAATTGCATCGTTACAGTAGCAAAATTTAGTTAATATCCCTTAAACTGAGTTCTATGACCCACTTTGAATTATATATATATGGGCTCTAAATTCCCTCTTGGACTTCAAATTTATGTTTAGAAAATACCTATCATTAAGTTTGTCAAATTTTTCGGTCTAAAATGATCATGTTGTGTAGACGTGATCACATTTTCAAGGATATAATCGTCATCTTACATAAGAAAACAAAAATGATCAATTCCTCTATTTGTTTGAATGAAAAACCTTGAAGTTAATCAAAAGTTCCGGGTCCATGAATTTAGCTTGATTCTTAAATATGAAATTGCACTGAAAGTATGCATCCAAATTTCTATGAGCTGTGTTGATGTGAGAAAAAAACAATTTTTGTTGAAAGGGGTAGTAGTTTCAGTGCAGTGGGGGCAGTAGTTTTCTTTAACCTTCTTTGTAGATTTGGTTTTCTTAGACATGACTTAATCTTGATTATCAATGTCAGAGGAATGAGAGCACATTGGTTGTGTGTGATATGTTATAGCTAGACGCCAAGAAAATGGAGAACAGAAACTACAGTGGTAAACTACTAAAAACAGTTAAAAGAATGAGAGAATTTCAGAACATGCCTCTCGGTGAAGTGACCATTCGATGCCCCTTCCGATTATTATGTCCCTATTTTCCTTGGACAATAATGTGTCCTGCCCCCGTGTGGGCTCTTACTCTACCCATGTGGTAGCTTTCTCTTGGCTTTACCTCTATCATAGTTTCTTTTGGTGATTTTCTTGTGTTGCATTTGGAAGGTGTGAAGTCCCCACCACATAATTATGGGAGCGATTTTCGTCCCACAAGAATATGCGTCTAAGATTCTATCGTCTTCTTCGCTTCTCTTTCTCTCTACAAAACAAATCGAAACAATAGGATGAAGATTTCTCTAGGGTGAGAATGGGGTGGCTGGAGCCGTATGTGGTGGCCTGAGCCTTATGTGTGAGAGAGAGAGAGAGAGTATGGCGGCTAGGGTTTGTGAGAGAGAATTTCTGCAGAGTTTCAGATAGAAATTTAGACATACCTCAACCCTTGTACATAACAATGTATTTATAGGAGCCTCGAAGGCTTCAAAAGAATAATTCCACAAATGGCAAGAACTTATTCTTCCCCAATTTGGAGAGATTGGTGTAATTAGGGATTTGATAAATCAAATCCCTAATTAAGGCAAGAATCATATAAATCCCAATTAAATCAAATAACTCCCAATTAAATCAAGTAACTCATAATTAGGTCAAACAATTCCCAAATTGATTGGCTTAATTATTTGACCTAGGGTCTGAGATATTTTGCTTCCACAAATGCCCCTCTAGCTTCTGCATGACACGTGGTGGCATAGAGAAGATGTGAATTAATTGTTAGGTTGTCCAGCTGTAATTGGGCTTCCTTATGTGAATTGGGCTCTTGAGTGGATGAGGTTTTTGATTTGCTAATTTTTTGAAATTAGGCTCCCAGTTGGAATGGGCTTGGGATTCCTTGTAGGTCAAGGAACTCCAGTCGCTTTAAATATGAGGCTCCTCCTTGATTTCATAACCAATTTAAATTTTTCTAGAAATGTCACCTGAACTTATACCTTAGTTTCAATTTGAGCGGAGTTGGTTGGAGCCGCCGGTGGTGCACATGAGATGTAGGTGAGATTTATTTCAAATACAATTAATTAATTAATTAATTTTTTTTGTAATGATTGTTCCATTTTAAAATACTCTTGAAAATGGAAAGACTGAAATACCTTTTGAAATAGATGGAAAATTAGATTGCGTTAAAGTCAAATGACAAATCATGAATTTTGAAAAATTAAGGCGACATTTTTCTTAAATTTTTCTTTAAGATGACAAATTAAAACTGAAGTATATGTTTAGGTGACATTTCTAAAAAAAATCCTATAAATTAATGAAGCATATAGATTATTCCTAGAAGATCCATCATCTTTGGTTTTGGTTTGGTTGGAATCAACCTTAACTTTCTTTTAATTTGAAGTGCGCCTTTAATCATATTGTTTCTCACCTCCTAAAGTGCTAGTTCCTTTTTCTTGCTCCCCATTTTTTGGATGCTTTTGAATCCACTACTTCTTTTGTTAGTGTTTTTTTACTCAATTTTAAGTCAACTAGTGCCGAGTTGGGATTTATGCTAATTTCAGGCCATAACATAAAATGAGCATTGAAATTTGAGTGCATAAAGCCTAGAGGCAATTTGAGTTGACTATTGAAGACAATGATGTTAAAATCTGTCTTTTGACAATTGCTTAGATCTTGAATGATTGCCCCCACAACATTGTAAATTTGATATGTTTGACACAAAACATGATGCATGGAATCTGCAATGTGGGCGCAACTTAAAGTATCTCTCCGCCAAGATATTTTGCTGTTTTTCAACGGATTATGTATGATGTTTTCAGAGGTGTTATTAGAGTGTAAATCTGAGACCATTAAATTACAAATAAATATTTTTATTATTGAACTATGGATAATTGATTTAGTTCGATAATAATCTGATTTTCCTCATTTTTTTTATAATTATATTCTTTTATAAATATTATACATGGGTTTGTTGTGCGGAAACACTCAAGATCTTATTACCAATGGATTATACGACTTGCACACACAAACCAAAGATGTGATTTTCCCTACACTGACTAAAACAGACTTAACCAAACCTAACCACCTATAACAAAATAGTATGGCTGACTAGATTGCTATGAATAAGGTGCTGACATGGCTTGCTGGAATAAGGCTACGTAAGCTATCATCCCCTCGCTTCTTAAGGTGCTGACATGGGTCCATTCAATTGATGGTCACTAATAAATACTTACAAATGATATTTTTAAATATAAAACGAGCTGGCTTAGGCTGGTTGGTCCACATTGGGCTCAAACAAGACGAGCCGTGGGCCCATGGGCTCGGCATGGATTTTAAGCCCGTGACCCAAACACTACCTAATAAACTATCGAGTCGAAACGACTTTGACATTTTGGGTTCGAGTTGGCCCTCTTCAACACTCGTGGCACACGCCAAATGATGATCCGTACGTACACTCGTGACAAAACCCTAATGATATATTCCACCTCCCCACATACAGTTTGTGGTGAATACTATTGCTTGGTCCAAACTACACAACAATTGGTGCCATGAACCTTCGAAGACAATCTTCCCATGGAGAGGAAGAGGTCCACGTAGAAATCAATCGCAGCACAGGACATGTCATTAATACTCTTACTGACATCACCATCCATCCATATCCATGCAGTGTTGTCCACTTGAAACGACAACACATTCTCCAAATTTGGTGGCATGGCATGCAACTGTGGTGATATCTATATGCTGCTCACAATCTTCATACATTTCATTATCATCAATCGATATAATGGTACTTTTCGAGTCTTATCCTTGTAGCTTTGGTGATTAGCCAAAATATGGGGAAAAAAATGCATAACCCTTTTTCTATGATCACCGTAAAGCCACAACTTTTATTTTATTTTGTTTTATTTTTATACAAGCGATGTTGAGAATTTTAACCACTTGAGCTACATACTCGGTGCTAACGCCCCATTTTAAGATGTAATTGTTCTCTAGCTACTAAAACTAATCAAACTTTTGAAGATTGTGTTGAACGCAAAAAATTGATCAACGAGGCTACTGTAAAATCACAAAGAACACAAATAATTTAACGTGATTCACCCAAACTAGGCTATTTCCATAAAGGTTATTATTTACATGGAGAGGCTTTAATATGGAATACTCAGTGAGTAAATAATAGCTAAGATTTACAAGGCAACAATAACACAATCTTGGATATAATAATTTAGATATTACTTTGCCATAAAATTTGGAAGAAAAGTATACTGATGTCAGCATGGCCATTATTTAGATGAAAAGGATCATATTCTTAGATAAGGCATCAGAAAGGGAAACTTATTATTTGTCTAAGCCATACTTTACTACTTGTTTACATTTTCAAAGCCTTATAAACAATGCCTCCTTTGTCCAAAACCAAGAAAATAAAAAAACCAAAACCACTTGGCCCTTAAAGAGGAGAATGACAAAACCACATGAGAAGATACAACCATTTCCACGGAAAACTGAAAAAACAAAACCATCAGCTGTCAAATGAAAGCAAGGTGTGCCATTGTCTTCCTCCGGATAGATTTGCTATCCTAGGATGTAGAAATGGTCGCATTTCCCTTCAAAATGGTACGAAAACTGGGACAGAACCAAAGTGAAGCATTAGTTCAATTTCACATAGGCATTCGTTCAGTGCCATATTTCAAACTTCCATGACTACAACGTATATGTACAGGAATCAAAAAGTACATGAGAAGCAGCAAACAGTACATAGAAAAATAGAAAAAGCAATACCATCTGCGAAAGAAAATAAACTGTGTCGTTGTATCCTTCACTTTGTATAATGAGGTACAAAGTGCTCTCCTAGGTGGTGGAAATGGTCATTTTCGCCTTCAAGAATGCGGACAACCTGCAGTGAAAAACCGTTCATTTATATATAAATGCAGGATAGAGGCAGAAAACTTTGATGAAACAAGGGTCTCCATTTAGGCATTGGTATTTCTAACTACATTCACCACAAAGAATTTCAAGTGATGGCCCTCACATGTGAATCACATTGCTGTTATACTAGGTTAGAGTATATATATCAGCCCCTAATGTGCATGATAGCCTAAACAAAGGCATGCGTGGACATTCAAAATTGAGAAGCTTGCGAAATCAGTTAATCTTCCTCCAACTTAGTTGGCACAATGCAATAAAAATCCAAAAGATGAAATTTAATTACCTCTCCCATTGATGGACGCATTTCAGGGCTTCTTTGCACACATAAGTATGCAGCTTTAGCCATAAGGTACACTTCATATGTGTCATATGAATCTCCAATACGACGATCAATGAGTTCATGTAGTGCTAGCCTCTGGATTATTGGTTCTGCCTACGATTTCCATATAACAGACAAAGATTATTCAGATTGGAACAGAGAATTAGCACTTCTAGCTGTTTTTGCCAGCGAGTATAAAATATATATATATATATATCACATCTTGAAGCCCAACATACCCACTGCCGTAGGGATTCATCTTTTTCTTTCTGTTTTGAATCAATAATCTTGCGTCCGGATATTAGTTGTAACAGAACCATGCCAAATGAATATACATCTGTCCGTACAGAAACAATACCATTCTCTGCATACTCTGGAGCAAGGTACCTACAAGGACAAGAGGCTTACTTGCGCTTGTTTATTTAAAATTACCAAGAGCAATTTTCTGGAATGTGATACTCAAATGTAGAAAAAAGTTTACAGTAGTCCTCACCCTAATGTGCCAAGTATCCTTGTCTGCACAGGATCATCACTCATCTTCCATTTGGCTAGGCCAAAATCACCTAACTAAGTGTAGAAAATCATTCTGTTAGCTTCAATAGTTTTTATTTTCTTCAGTTTCTTTTGTAGGAACTACTCAGAGCTTGCAACCAAAACCTTTTAACTTTCAAAGAAAAAAGAAAGCTTGAACTCCAAACCAACCAAAGGGAGAAGCCCAAAAGGCATAAAAGGAAAGAGAAACAGGGTTATCCTTCGTTGTAAAATAAAATGAAATTACTAGATGCTGACAAATCAATTGTTGCATTGAAATGTTATGCTGAAGATCGGGAAATGGGCACTCAGAACTGAGAGTTAGAAAGGGCACAATTCACACTTACAACATAGTCATGATGTTCAAAACAAAATAAGCTCTAAATGAAATTTAACTTTGAAGAAGCGCAATGTTAAGAACCTTGCAGTCTAATCTGGGTCTACGTAATGAATTCCTAAAAGAGGAAGGAAAACAAAATAAGGCCCAGCCAGGCAAGGAAAACAAAAATAGGGGGCCACCCCTGTTTTTCTATGCATCAATCCTCCCTCAAGTAGACTTGTCAAGAATTGGAAGAGAAGAGATGTTTCATGCTGCTCATTAGCATAGGACTATTCGCAGATAGAAAACTTTACAAAATGATTCCTACGAGTCCTACTTGCAGGTGGCTCTAGATTTTGTCACAAATCTACTAAAGGATTTTTGAATTATCAGCATAACTAGCGCCACCAACCAAATCTCAAGTATAATAATTAATCATTTATTGAAACAGAAAATAGTATTATGGATTTCCTTGAAGGGCCTCATAAAAAGACAAACATAAAGAGTATTGTGTGTTAATTTACCATGGGAACATAATCGTGTGTAAGAAGTATATTGCTTGGTCGCATGTCTCGATGAATTATAGGACCTCCACGACATTCTTCATGCAGGAAACGCAATCCTTTTGCAGTTCCAATGGCGATAGCATGCCTTTGGTGCCATTCGAGGACTGCTGCGTTATCATCTAAGAAAATAACCGCAGAGAATTAACAAAAGAAGATCCACTAATCATGTTTATATGGTATCAGCATTAGAACTAACAATGACGAAAAAAAAAAAGTGTACTGGGAAAAAAATTTAACAGTAGTTTACCAAATAAGTGCCACTCAAGAGAGTTGTTGCAAATATATTCATAAACCAAGATATTTAGATTCTCCTTGCAACAATAGCCCAACAGCATGACTATGTTCTTGTGGCGTGCAAAACTTAAGACATAGACCTCAGAGTGAAATTCTGTAAAGCCTTGTTGACTTGCTTCTTTCCGCACCTTTGCTGCAATCTGCTGTCCGTCCTTGAGCTCACCTTTATACACATGACCGTATCCACCTTCTCCTAATAAGTTTTCCTTTGAAAAATCATTTGTTGCTAGCTGTATCTCTGAGTAGCTGAATGTCATAGAATCTTTGATATACATTTCAGTCCTTGTTCCGCAGATGGAACAAAGAATTGGGGCCTCTGAAGATCGGTGTTGGAAGACATTTTTATCTTGTTTCTGGTTGATTTGGGGAACAATGGAGTGTTTATTGTCTCCTTTGGTTTTTGCACCTGGAAGACAGAAAATATTAGTCCATATAATAATACACACACACACACACATTATTTGAAGCCAATGTACCAAATTTTTTGGGATTGATCTATAACCCTGGTCATCGCTAAAATCATATCTTCCCTTGAAAACACCTTAATGCAACGAGTTATTTTAAGCTCTGATAAACATGTAAGGCATTCAGCACTTGTTTGTTATAATAGAATCATGGCCATATCTTCTTGCATCCTTCCGGTGGATTATGCAAAAATTCCACTACAGCACCTTCTTGTGATTTGAAACTGAATGGTAGATGGTTAGAGAGTCCATCTAGAAACCATATGCATCCATGTCGTCGAAGTGATGAAATATCATTGCATTCTTGACCGTTTTGATGGGAACCTCATAAAAAGTGTAAATTTAAAATAAGGGAGAAGTTAAAGGAAAACTTATTTGATAAGCTACCCACGAACTTTGTTCTCCAGTTTGGTGATACTTATAACTTAATATCCAAAGAAGCCAAAAAACGATATGAATTGATAATTTGATATTTTTTGGAGGTTTGTGTCTTATGGTGAAACTCATTAAGTAAAGTTCTAGAAAAGCTGGCTCAGATTCTATGCATAATGCAATGACATTGCAGCTGAGACGAAAAACTAATAGCAGAAGGGACAATATATGTCTTGAGTTTGTAAAGCATTATAATATGCATAAAGGACTATGACAAGCTTCTGACCTGAATTTTCCTGCTTAGAGGAAGACGCTAGATCCAACAAAGGACTATAGTCTCGTAGCTTAAATGTGGATGAAGTCATCAAGTTGGTATTAAGCATATCAGAGCTTTCCAGTGCACCAACGGATACAGAGTAGCTTCGGCAACCGATGGATGAGTGCTCATTGTTTCCATTACCTGGACAAGTGAATGGCGGAACAGGCTTGGATAATGAATAAAACAATTTGTGTTCTATAGTATCAGTATCATCTGTTGTATGAGGTCTCACAATATCCACAGCCAAGCTATCTTGAATTATTGCAACCTTGCACGGTACCTGCTTAAGGTAGAACCTCAAATCCCGTCTAAGGTGCCTGTTAAACTTTGCAAGTTATTTTTTTAAGCTAATTCAAAACAGAAAGAGAATTTAACAGAGGCATGCTCATAAACACACACAGGGGATATAGAAACAAATGGACAGTTGGATGGTACAAAGACAAATGGGAGGCTTTCTTTGACAAATTGGAATTGTTATTTGTTTTCAGTCCTCCAGATATATGCGTGTATATATATATATATATATATATATATATATATTATTGCAACATAAGCTGGGAAGGTATATGTAGAAAATAACGAAGTACAAACGTGATATACTTTAATGACTAAAGAATCCATAAATATCATTAGTCATCAAGACTATTGATGGAAATATGCAACGAAGTAAGGAGTCCGAGGTCATGCACCAAAGAAGTTTAAGGATATTTAAAAGATAAAAATGTGGGAGAAAACCTCTCCTATATGAGCAGTTTTGATCCAATTGAAGGTTTAACTTTTGGGTTGACACCAAGGACGACAATTATTTACTCGATTCAACAAAAATATCGCCTCAGTGGATTCTTAGTTTAATAGGCAATTAATCTTTGACAGAAAATCTGAAAGTACCCATTCATATTACACAATGACCATCAACACTAAATTGGAGTACTTTCTAAACCATGTACCAGAAAGCCAGAGCATGGCGATATTTATATACCGGGCCATATTCTAGTGATCTTTATTGCATGGAAAAATTACAGGACTATAACGACACGGAACCCGTTTCCATTTGCAGTACAGGATAAGAGATCTAAACTTGAAAGATCCATCATAAATTAGTCTCATCTTCGAATTTAATTTTTTTAATAACCATTCCCTTAATAATCTAAAGGGCAGAGAATCAAATTTATGGGTGAAAGGAATTGAATTCTGAAGGAATGGTTTTCATAAGCAAATAGAGAAAAAGGAACTACCTATCAAGCACAACCCAAGCTGCATTACAGGCCATAATCTCTTGCAAAATAACCTGTTTAATGGGAAAACCAGCAGTAACTTTGACTTCAACGCTGACCTGAATATAGCATGGAAACTAGTGTGGTGAACAATATAGCAATATATTTAGGATAAAAAATAATTTCTTAATTTATATAACAGTGACAAAGTGGAAACTCTGCATAATCACAAAAACAAAAGCAGTATTGGAGCAGCATCATTCAGTTTCTCTTTTTCTCTTTTTTTTTGGTATAGTGACAGAAGTCAGAAAGAAACCAAGAAAAAAATGGACACCTTACAGTCACTATGTTGATTATAATGTTGCAAAGTAATAGAATATGTCTACTAAGGTAGCCCGACCTTTCAGATTCTGATACAACATGTAGCTCAAATTCTTAGGTTAGGAATGTCGTCATATTTACGTATTGGAAGATTTTCTAGCACGAAGAAGGTAAAATGAAAATAACTTTTTGCAACTTTGGAAAGAAACTATACCAAAGATCTAGACACATCTGGTTGAGAGATAGTAAACCACTCCACCAATCGAGGAACATAATGAAAGCACAAGTTCATCAAACAGTTAAAATAGCAATTCTTAATCGCAGAGAATATATTACCCCTTGATCTTCACACTTTTCCGCACTTTGAAGAAGCATGTTAACATACATGTCAACTTTCTTTGTAACTTCTTCCTCCACTGCACGAATGCTTGTTCCAAAAAATTCTGGGGATGGTTTTGAATGATATCCCACTGTTCCAACAAAGGCAAGAAAAGCAAAGAGACTAAATATCAGCAACAAGCACACTTACTTTTAGAATTTCTTGCTCATATTAATGTTATTGCAGCTGCAGATAAAATGAGAGAGCGTCCACCAAACCAATTGCAGAATATTCATGGACACAGATGCATATTGGATGAATGAACCACAATTAGATAGAAGATATTTGAAGGTGCATGTAGGATCAATGGTGGCAAAGTTGTCTCTGGTCTATTTGACTTGCTTGCTCCCTATGATAAAGATTTTCCAGTATGTGGTTATGCCTCTTATAATTATTAATCAGCTTTGTCGAAAGAAATTTCAAGGACATGGGTGATGAAAATTTTTAATGCAGAAAGGAAAATTAAAGACGAAATTTATAATATAAAGTCTATGTTATTTGCATCTTCATAACCAACCAACCAATCATGTGAAAATGAAATTCATAACAAATTTAGACATTTAAAACCAATTAAGAACAACTCTAGTTCATGTAGACAATTCATCAAACACTTACTGGGGTGAACCACCCTGTGCAAGACGCCCAGGAAAATGATGGTATCTCCTGAATGTAAAATGTCACCCCTCATTCGAAGACTATCGACAGTGAGCTTAAACTCCAGCTCACCCCTGTCCCTGGTCGCATCATAGGCAATAACAACATGGGACGGCGTCATTGGGCTTGCCATGGACACTGTTTACAATATACCACAACAAGGTAGGGAATTTGAAGCTTGTTTTTAATGTTTTGGAGGTGAAAATGCTATTTAAAAGATGATTTTCCAAAAGGGTTAAAAATTTAAACTTGAAGAAACCCATTTTTAGATTATGACTTCATGGCCAATGGCAAGTGTTGTTCAGAGTCCTGAAAAAATTTCTTTCAATTTTTTTTAATTTCAAAGCTTCTCTGTGCTATTGCATTGGAGAGTAGATGCCTGATGCCCAGGAATAAATTCCATGGATATTCTCTGATTATACCAAAAAATGGCGCGAAATTGCTGTCTTCAATACGGCCAATCAGATGAAAGCAAGGAACTTGGGCATTATGTTGGCTTATGCTTTCTAACAGCTAGCGCTGTGTCGGCTAAATCAATGATTCCATCAAGCATTGGAGACTTATCTTTAAATTTTGATTACTGACCCAGTCATGTCCTGCTGTGTTTTTTTTTTTTTGTTGGTATAATGTTAATGTATAAATTTAAAACTACACAGTTTTAATTTTTTTTTTTTCACCCATCACAAATATAGATTGTCTGTGCAATTTATGTGAATCGAACTTGAAACCAAAGGCTAGTTGGTTAATTTTGTTTTAATTAACTACTCTTTGTTTATTGGTATGATCCATTATGGATAACTTGTTTTGCTTATTTAATTAATTTAAATTAAAAAAAAAGTTTAAACAATTCTTAGGATCATGCTGATTTTTTCTAGAATGTTTCATAAACGGTGCACAAACTTAACTAATCCGTACATGGATATTTTTTAGAGAAAATGTGAATGATGCGAAAGGATCCATATGGATTCCATGGGAATTTAGGATCATGCTTATTTTTGTTTTCTGTAATGGTTCCAATTTCATCGATGTGCCCGAGAGGACATTGGAGCATCAAAATGGTTTGATACTTTGATGGTCCTTTCTACTCCACAGATGATTGGTGAAAATTCTAGTGTAACCCCCACCTCCATCATCTCTCTTTTGCAGAATCTTCAAAGTTTTGCTGCTTTAGTAATAGACATGTTAATATTTTGTTCCAATTTGCTGCTGCGCCTAAAGCCTTCATCAAAGGCAAACACTTAGGTCAATGACCAGCAAAAAAAAGAGGTTATAAACCTAAGAATCTCTATTCCAAATGGGCAGCTTTGGGCTCTGGGACCCATATGTATCAACGTCTCATAGTCATTAAAGCACGAGCTTGCTTGGGGAACTGAGTTTAACATTCCTATACTGCAGTGATTTATCAGAAAATCGCAGCATCATGGAAGATGCGGTGTGCCCAAACCTTTTCCATTTGTTAGAATTTATATCCACAGTTATTGCATGTATCTGTTACTGTAAAATTTCTTATTTTCAAATGGAAAATATGATACAAGCAATGCTAACAGAACTACAGCATGGTACAAGAAATTCCTTACTCACCAGTCAGGCCACTTTCACTGCAAAAACAATTACGTCTGAGAACCGGACATTTCGTTAGCATATTGGTTTAGTAACATATCAGCACAACTCTAGCAGTACAAATTTGGCATTCCAAAACAATTTATATAACTATGGTTAAATGAGATTGGAAAAAATATATTCGTTAACTATATAAAATAATAGGAACAAGATGAACTCTTACTCTGCCGCTTTTCTTCATTCTTCTCCTCTTAGCACTAATTTGTTAAATTGTCAGTATAATCTTCAGCTTCCATTTCCCAACAGAGTAATCTCAATATCAAATAAATGTCCTTACCTCTGTGAGGCTGTAATTGGTCTGCCTTAAAAGTATATACATGGTTCTGTATCCCAATTTTACTACATCCGATCACAGTCCTCACACCTTTAAGTTTCATGGCTTTCCTGACTCGAACCATACTTTCCCATCTTCCTCGCATTTCATATGCTTGAGCGAGCACTAAATAAGGTAGAGATGACTGTGCTTCCGACTGCATCATCCTCTGTGCAACTGTTTCAGTGAGTTTAAAGTCTCCATGAATCACACAAGCACGAAGAATCAATTCCCATATCATGGAACTAGGTTCGTAAGGCATTTCTGCTACTATATCTATTGCTTCTTTGAGTTTACCAGTACTACTCAACAAATCCACAACAGACATATAGTGCTCGTCCTGAGGTACGATTCCATATTCCTTCTCCATGGATAAAAACATTGTCATTCCCTCATCAACTAAACCCCCAAGGTTGCAAGCTAATAAAACACCGGCTAGTGTTAATTTATCTGGTGCAATGCCTTCACTAATCAATTCCTCGAAAACGTTCAGGGTCTCAAATACTTTACCATTGTGAGCCATGCCCATAATCATCGTGTTCCAAGATGTCAAATCTTTCACACCCACATTTGCAAAGATTTTCATGGCATAATTTATTAATCCAACTTTACTGTAAAAATCAATAAGTGAACTAGCAACAATTGGATCTGACTCGAAACCTAACTTAACAACCAAAGAATGGATCTGGCTACCCAACTCTGCTGGAAGAAAAATGGACGCAGAATTAAGCAAACTGCTAAGTGTAAACTCGGTCGGCCTCAGGTTCTCCCTCAAGGTCAACACAAAAAGCCGCACAGCATCCTCCACACAGTCATGCCGTGCATAGCTTGAAATCATGGAATTGCAAACAGCTGAATCCCACCATTCTAGTTCTTCAAAGAGCCGGATTGCATCCTCCAATCTGTTGCACTTGGAGAACAGATCAATAGCAGCACTTGATACAATGCTATTAGATAAGAACCCCACCTTCAAGCAGAAAGCAAATATTTGCTTACCCTTTTCCAAATTAGGCAAGTTACAACAAACGTTGATAACAGATGATATTGTAAACTCATCAGGTGAATGCTTGGTGCTTCTCATCTGAAAGAACTGATCTAGTGCCAGCTCTGCATACCCTGATCTATGACAACCCGATATCAAAGAATTCCATGAGATAATATCCACCTCCTCCATAGTGAAAAACACACCAAAAGCATAATCCACACATCCAAGCTTTCCATACATGTCAATCAAAGAATTCCCGAGTATCAAATTTGATAAATTCATACCATTCCTAATCATACGACCATGAATTTGCTTACCATGACAGGAACACGTCACAAGCGACATTACAATTGAGAATGTGTACTCACTTGGTCTCATACCCGCGATTTGCATTTTTGAGAAAAGGCAGAATGCATTATCAAAAAACCCACCTGAAACACAACCTGAAATCATCGAGTTCCAACTAACTACATCTCTAACAGGCATTTCAGCGAACATATTGTGTGCCCTTTGAAGCTCACCAAATCGACAGAACCCTTTCAAGCAAATGTTCCAAGACACAATATTCTTATCGGTAATCTCATCAAACACTTTCAATGCATCGTACAGGGTGTTACCAAACCGAAAGTAAACATCGAGACAACGGTTACCCAGAAAAGTATGGCTGTTAAACCCCACTTTTATCAACTGGGCATGTATAACTTTGGCAAAATTTAAAGACTTTAGTGACAAACAGTGATCTATTAGATGAGAATAATAGGAGAGTGAGGTTTTATGAAGCCCATGAAATTGCTTAGAAAATGAGTGCATGCAAACTCAGTGCTTCTATAAAATACAGAAATTGTTGCTTCTGAGCAATGCAGTGTTTAAGCAGTGATACGGTACCGTTGTGCACGTGATGTTGCTGCTGGGTCTACTTCTTCTTGTTCCATCGACGTAGCTACCAATCGGGAACGAACCAATTGGGAACGCCTTGAATGTGAAAAGCATTAACACTTTCAACGGTAAGTTTCCCTCCAGCGCAAGAAAAACAGAGTCTTGTCTCCGGTTAGTTTTGTCAAGTTTAGGTCGCCGTACTTTTTTGAGATATTTGTTCAAAAACCAATCTGGTCAAATCTGGGTCCAAAAGTAGACGGTTCACTAGATTTTTTTGGTAAAGGGACGGGCTCATTGTCCTAATCAATTAGCCTAACCTAAATCTTTTACATCTTCGTTTCATCTTCAGCACTAGAGAAATAATTTATGTTCTCTAACTCTAAGCATGTCATTTAAATATCGAATGGTACACTAATGTTGATTAAGCAAGAAATATATATCATTGGCAGGAGCTCCACATCAAGCTTTACACATGTTTGAGGTCATCTTGTCATTTGACATGGCAAGAAGTTGCTAGGTAAAGTGTTGAAGCAGAATACTGCAGCTTCTAGTTTGCTCATTAATCTAGTTCAACAAGACTAGGACAATGACAAACAATGTGTTTTACAACTCGTTATGCATTGGATATTTATGCACCAACTTGAGGGGAGTGTTAACATAAATTGTAAA
>NC_047657.1:919978-950448 GCF_902201215.1 Prunus dulcis | reverse complement strand
ACATCTCTTACATCTTCACTTCGTCTTCAGCGCCAGGGAAATAATTTATGTTCTCTAACTCTAAGCATGTCATTTAAATATTCGAATGGTACACTGATGTTGATTGGGCAAGAAGTATATATCATTTTCAGGAGCTCCACATCATGTTGCTTTACATACGTTGGAGGTCATCTTGTCATTTGACATATCAAGAAGTTGCTAGGTAAAGTGTTGAAGCAGAATAATGTAGCTTCTAGTATTGCTCATTAATCTAGTTCAAAAAGACTAAGACAATGACAAACAACGTGTTTTACAACTCGTTATGCATTGGATATTTATGCACCAACTTGAGGAGAGTGTTAACATAAATTGTAAATATTAAACCAGTTATTTGTTACTTAATACTTATTTTGTGTAGTCTATTTGGGCCTAATTAGGTTTGATTACTTTACTTAAGGTCCACTCCTTTTGTAACCTAGTTGTAACCATATATATTATTTTCTTCCACGAAGAAGAATAATACATATGTAAAAGTATTGGGTACATAAACAACAATATGTCTAAATATTTTCTCATCCCTGTCACGGATGTTCGCATCAAAACACCTACTTTCATAAGCAAGGTTGGAGCCCAAGGGAGCTTTCAGACAAATCCTCATACAAAAATGTTTGGGAGTAATGAATTTGAGGTGCCTTGTACAAATACTCTTACAAAATCCCTATCTTGCAGCAGCCTTCCGAAAAACTGATATCTCATTTTCCCCATTTTTTCAATTCCAAGGTGTATCTCGACATCACTCTTCACCCGGGACCTCTATAATTTTTCGTGCTCCCTCATGCTCGCTTGCAATGCAAGAAAAGCAGTGGGCAATGCGTAAGTGAATTTTTCTTCCTTTTTTGCTCTCCTTTTTCTGTACAATTCTCTCTCTTGGTTCTTGCACTTGTGCCCCCATTAGCTTTTTTCTCTGGTTTCGGCCCTTTATCCTTTGGGGTTCCAGTTTTCCTTGAGTTGGTTTCAAGCATATTTGGGGACTTTCCAGTGAAGCAATATATGCAGAGCACCTTTGGCAGTTGAATACCGGAACAGGCTTGGACATGGAATAAAACCGTTTGTGTTTTACAGTATCAGTGTCTTCTATTTGATGAGCTCTGACAACCTCCACAGCCAGGCTATCTTCAATCACTGCTATCTTGCAAGGTATGTGCGTAAGGTAAAATTCCAAATATCGTTTGAAGTGCCTGTTAAGCGTTGCAAGTTGTTATTTTGAAACCAAATGCAAAGAGACGAGAATTTACACAGGCATGCATGAATGCATGCACACAAACAAACACATACTTGAGAAACAGATAAACAAATGGAAAATTAGATGTCAATTGTTTGGATTTCTTGATTGTTTCACAAATGCGTCAAATATGATAAACAAGCAGCCAACAAAGGAATTACCTATCAAGTACAACCCAAGCCGCATTACAAGCCATAAGCTCTTGCAAAATTACCTGCTTAACTGGACAACCAGCAATAACTTTGACTTTAATGGTCACCTATAGGAAGGAAACTCGCTTAGTCAATAAAACAGAACAGCAAATAATGGGAGATTGATAATATTATAACAGTGATGATGTGGAAACTGCGCATGAACACAATAACAGAAAGCAGAATTTGAGCATAAATTTTCTTTTTTTCTTTTATTTTTTCCCTTCGTAATGATAATTTACGTTACTAATCTCGGAAAGAAAATAAAACCAAGAATCGGACACCTTCACAGCTACTAGGTTGATTCCAATCTTATAAGTAATAGAATATGTATGACAAGAAATAGACCCCAACCTTTCAAATGCTGCTACAACATTTTTCTCAAATTGTTAGATATATTGTTCTACTATGTATTGCAAGACCTTCTATTGTGATGATAGATCCAAAAAAAAAGCAAGACAAAAAAGAGCATCTTTCTGCAATTGATGAAAGAAACTATGTCAAGAATCATGACACATATCTTGTTGAACAATACTGAAAGCACCAATCTATTAAAAGAGTAATGCACACTCAGAATATATATGTTACGTACCCTTTGATCTTCACACTGTTGGGCACTTCGAAGAAGCATGTTAACATACCCGTCAACTTTCTTTCTAACTGCTTCCTCCACTGCACGAATGCTGGTTTCAATAGAATCCAGGCGTGGTTTTGCTTGATATCCTACTGTACATTACAACAAAGGAAAGAAAAGCATAGAGGGTAATGATCAGTAAGAAACAGACTCTTGTGTTTATGAGATTATGCCTGCAGTTAACTATAATTATACACCAAATAATTGTATGCTACATCTTAGACAAAATGAAAGTTGTGGCATACGTACAAAATGAGAAATCCCTTAGCCTATAAGTGGCGGATGATTTATGAACACAGATTTATTTTGAGCAAATAAACCATAATTTGATAGATGAGATTTGAAGATGCATATGTAGGAGCAAAGGTGACAATGTTGTCTAGCCTATATTGACCTCCTGCTGCCTATGATAATTCGTTAACAAGACTGAGAAATTTGCAGAACAAGAAAAGTGAGCAGTTATCAGAAGGCGTGGAAATTAGTACAATTAGAGTTCCAACTCAAAACCAATTAATAATTAATCGAGAGCCTCATACATAAGATAATAGAAGATTTTACCAAACCCTATAAAGACTTCTGATAGGAGAAAACAAAACAAACCAAAAGGCACAATCCATCAAATACTTACATGGGTGAAGGACCTTGTCCAAGACTCCAAGAAAAACGATGGTATCACCCCTACTTAAAATGTCGCCCCACTTTCGGACACCATTGACAGTGAGCCTAAGCTCATGCAGACCGCGGTCCTTGGTAGCATCATAAGCAATGACAACAAGGGATGGTGTCCTAGGACGATCCATGGACAACAGAGTCTTGGATCAATTTCGAATGATTTTTTTTATGTTGTGGTGATAAAAATGCTATATAAAGGAAACTTGATCAAATGGGCTTGTAGTAGAAATTTGAAGGAGCGCGGAGTTAAACCCATTGTAGATTATGATTGGTCGTCCAATGCTGTGCTTTAGTGAGAATTCTGAAAAAAACTTTTTTTCAAAGCTATATTTTCAAGCGCATCAGAAAGAGAAGATTCTCAATACCAAAAAAATATATGCTAAGAGCTCCCTTAATTGTACCGAAAAAAAACAAGGGAAATTTGCCTTCTTCAATACGGCCAATCAGATTATTACAAGGACTTGGCGACTGTATTGGCTTATGCTTTTTAACTGCAAGTGTTCGTTCTGCAAATTTAATGATTCTGAAACAATGGGGACAATGCATGTATGTTATAATTTCTGTCTCAGTCATGTCCTGCTGTCTTGCCAAGATCATGCAATAAATCTTGCACATAAAATTAAAAACATGACACATAAAACAAAAGCCATATTTTGGTGGCCTTGTGATTCACACAAAGGTCCCCAGGTCTTGAGTTCGAGTGACAGCGTAAAAAGAACATAGAAAAGAAAAAGCTAAAGAAGAAAACCAAAACCTACAATATATATCATGATCATTGGTTTTGCTGGAAAACAAAAACTGGAGGTGGAAATACTACTGTCACCTATGTGAGAATGTAAATGTGAAAATGTCTCACACTGGAAAGTTGAGAAACTTAGCAAAGGCTTCTAAAGAGTTGGGCTACTCCCCCATTGCCAATTAGTTTTGGAGTGGAACCTCAACGTCCTTCAACTCGTATCCAATATAATTTAACACACCGAACAGATAATGAGTTATTATCAGTACACTTGTAGATATATGCAAAAATCTTTACCTTTTTCGCTGCTATACTCGTAAATTCAAGATAACTGTTGTTTTTTGGGAATTACGATCAAAATTAACAATGGTAGAGATGAGTCATATTACTCAAGAGTTACTGCAAGAAACCGTTTCCTCTTTTTATCTTATACATTTTAAATTAATCTTATTCTTTTCGTTAATGGATCTTCATCACTGTCCATGCTATTAGTCTTCTCTATATAGCTAGTCCCCTCGACGAGACAGCCAGTCATAGCTCAAAAACAGTATCATAAATGAGCCCGAAACGAAAAACATATAGAGAAGAAAGTTGATTTTAGGAGTGCTAAACTGATGAATTAGAATAGTTGAAGGAAAGTGTGTAAGATCAAATCCTTCTCATGCGAAAACTTGTTTACATAAAGGCATAATTAACACCCAAAGAAGTTGACCCTATGAATGATTATATTCAACCTTTGAAGTTCAAATTTGAAGCACAGACCATCAAAGAAAAGATAATTCTTGTGCTATCAGTGCATATAGTTCTCCCCTTCCTAAATTTATGCAGTTTATGCAGTCACGCAATATGTAAAAAAAGCGATTCTGATCGGAAAGTGAAAAGCTTAGGATTCAAAGGGGGAGTCCAACTTTATTCGCTCTTTCTCTATTATTATATAGGAGATGTATGGATACTTGTAGCTTACATATCAAAGGCCTTATAATTCAGAAACATGAGTTTTAAATGTAGTGAAACTGTTTATAATTTATGCCAAGATGTCATTCTGTACAATTGCAGTTTCTGTGTTAATCAATGTCAATAAACACCGTACTGTGTCAGCATACATGGAAAACTTAAACAGAAAATTTGCTTTTTGCATAATATAAGGCAGCACAAGTGATCATTAAACTGCTATATGGAAGAACTTATTTGGTGATAGGGGCAATATGCACATTGAATTGATGTTTAATGAACAAAAACGAATCATAAACGTAGCTCTGCTCGATATATTTTTTGCTAAGTGTCGACTGTTTAAGTTGTTTTGGGGGAAAATTTTTATTTTACTTTGGTATTTTTCATAAGGTGCGGAGCACGGAATTTAAAAAGTACATGTAACTAAGAAGGGAAAATACATTCATTTACTACTAACGAAGGGACTAAAAGTAAGGATGATGGAGGTGATTATGACAAAGGTGGTTCACTGCTCAAATCTGTCTCTGTTTCCTTCCTCTTAAACTTATGCTATGCCTTTTCTTCCTGGTATTATCTGTGATTGGTCTGACGTAAATGACAATGTAGTATTTTTCGCCTTTAACTCATCTTTTCCAATATAAGAAGAAGCAAAGAAACTACGTGTAAAAATTATTCAAATATAAATCAACTCAACAGAAAACTAATAAGCATGTGAACAGAAATAAGCACATGAAATCCAGAAAATCAGAACTACAGGGGAGAGGGAGATGGGAAAAGTCCATTAGTGTTACGAGATAATAAGGGGGCTTCAATGGGCAGACCTGCAGAAAGAGAAGTCATGAACTTTGTGGAATGTGTGCTTCTCTAGTATCAGACTCTCAGAAGATGTCTTCTTCAGCGATGAACTCTCCACTTTCGATCTCCACATATGGGACATGTTTTATATTATCCCAGTCGTCGCCTTTCTCCTTCTCCAGTCGTTTCTCTAATTGAGGGCACCTTCTGATGACCAACTTTTTGAGACTGACAGGTATATATGGTAATGAATGCAACGCGGGACAACGCTCAATGACCAACTCCTCAAGCAAACAAAGGTGTTGCATAATGTCTGGGATATAAGCCAATTTTTCACACCCCACAATATCAAACTTCTTGAGTGAAGCAAGGTACCTGAGCTCCATAGGCAAGGATTCCAATTTTTTACAGTATAGAATACTCAAATGTTCAAGAGAAGTAAATCCTCCCATGCCCTCAAACAGAGACTCCAGATTATCACAATCATACATGGTCAGTTGCGTGATACGGTTCAAGTTCTCCAGATCCCTGGGGAAAGACTTCAGTTGTGGCATTTCATTAATAGCAAGAGTGGAAAGTGACATGAGATGGACCAACGAGTCAAGTAGCAGTTCATTACTCTGCCATAAGGCTAAGTTTTTAAGATGCGGGATTGATGGTAAGCCAGTCAACTTGTTGCATCCTTTGACTGTTAGTGTGTCAAGACAAGGGAATGACACAGGTTTTCCAGCTATTTCGAAACCCTTCCATTCCAACAAATTCGGCATATCATAAAGCTCAAGTTGCGTCAATGCTGGGAATGCTACATCATTTGTATTAGCATTCCCATAAAACTCATAACCAATAATATGCACTGCAGACATTCCTTTTATAAAGAGATCCCTAAGGAGAGGTAGCAGCCCGAGTGGCGGAAGTTGTAGACAGCTGCAGTTGATCAGAGAAACCTTTACTAGATTGATGAGGGGACAACTTTCCATCCATGTTGGAAAAATTGAACCATTGTAACCAGATAAATCCAAAACTTCTAAAACCGGGGATGGCATCAGGCGTTCTAATACTTCAGCAGATAATTCAGCATCTACCAGATGAGCATTGCGACCCCATGATAAGCCCAAAGAGCGAAGCCTTAGCTTCTGAAACAGCTTTGCTTCTTGAGCCTGCGCCAAATTACTCACATTCTCAAGATTCTTAATGTCTAGCCTACCTCTAAGGTTGAGCCCACCCAGCTCAGTTAGTTCAGCACAATCAGCCTTCTTACCCAATATGAATGCTGACACATTTTGAAGAAATCTTAATTTTCCAATCCCTGATGGCATGTGAGTCAAAGAACATGACCTAATAGCCAGATGTCTGAGGTTCGTTAACTCACGGATAGCTTTGGGTAACTCCAGGAGATTGTAACACTCAGAGAGTTCTAAAGTCTGCAAATTTTTCAGGTTAGCTATGGACTCTGGTATTGATCTGATATATGTATGAGAGAGATCGAGGTATCTTAAATGTTTCAAAGTACCAATTGTAACTGGCAACTCACGGATGCCTCTGGCAGATAAATTTAGCACTCGTAGTCTTCGGAAATTTAGGAAAGCGATAGGGAGTATCTTGAACTTACCAGAGAAGGAAAACAATGACCGCAGTTTCTTAGCTACATGGATCATTTTTGGAGAAATCCCTGATTCATGAACTAAAGAGATACGACGAATTTGTTCTGAGACATGCAGTGAATTTTCATCTTCCAGGATTGAGCATTCAATCCCGGCAACATGCAAAGCAAGGTCATGCACTAAATTATGCATCCGGCACTCCACTATGTTACCATTTTCATCTACCATTGTGTCCTGAAAGAAAAACCGTTGCAACAATTCCACGAAAAAATCATCAGCAACGTCCTCCAACTCCTTCCTAATGGTACTTGACTCAACAAAACCTTCTGCAATCCACAGCCGGATCAATTTTTCCTTGTTGATTGCATAATCCTTTGGGAATACTGAACAATATGCAAAACATTGCTTGAGATGTGCTGGAAGATGATCGTAGCTCAGCTTCAAAACTGGTAAGACATAGTGTTCGAGTGAATCCCGTGCATCATTGTCCAGGATTGACAACCACTCGTGCACTTGTTTTTTGTAGGACAATAAGCTGCCGAGGGTTTTAACAGCGAGAGGCAGTCCCCCACACTTGCGAACAATTTCCATACCGATCTTTTCCAAATCAACATTTTTATCCACAGATCCAAATGCTAAACTTTTGAAAAAATCCCAACAGTCTGTGTCAGGTAAGGCTCTTAAGTAATACAGGCCAGCACCATCTGTCATGAAATTTGCAACTCTTGCATCTGTCATGAAATTTGCAACTCTTGCATTGCGTGTAGTTAACATAACAGCAGATCCTGAATTACCTGCACTGAACCATCTCCTTAAGATCTCCCATTCGTGCAGACTTTCACACCACACATCATCAAGCACACACAAAAATCTCTTCCCCCGCAATTCCATAGTAACAGCGGTCTCTAATGCATCCATGTTGGAGAACTTCTGTGAGCTGTGAGTCGAAACATACAGGATCGCTTCAGCTATCCTCATGAGGTCAAAATCCTCACCCACGGTAACCCAAATCCTTAAATCAAAACTCATTTGTACTCTCTCTTCGTTGTACATGACTTGTGCAAGAGCTGTCTTTCCAATTCCTCCCATGCCTACAAGTGCGATCACACGAACTTGTTGTTGCTGATGCTCATGGTCGCCGTCCCATAATAACATGTCTTGTATTTTCTCTTTGTCAACATCCCTTCCATAAACAGCAGATATTTCAGAGATGTAAGAAGAAGTTTGGACGTTCACATTGAGACCGGGGATCTTCTCTGTAGTTTGAGAAACAGTTGCAAGAAGGTGAAGTGCAGTCCCTCCTTTTAAGATTTCGTCGAATCTTGCTTGCAGATCCTTCATCCTGTGCTTGATTCTGTAGCGGTACACATCAGACATGAGGGAAAAGCAATTGGCTACCTTGGTCGTTGTGGTAGCCTTCTTCATGGCCAATAGCTCCCAATCATCAACCAGATCGTCGGCGTTGTAAGCCACTTCTTTCAGCTCCATTAACCACAGATGGATTGACTGGTTGTTGCCAAGAGGTTGTTCTTCCACTTGGCTAGCTAGTGCTCCCAACGAACCTAATGCATCCCGCATCTTTTTAAAGATGACGTCATAGCCAAGAGCTTCAGCAAGAGAATCCAACCGGTTAGACAGAACCTTGAGGAGAGGGGACACAACTGCATCCGCCATCGAAACAAAAAAGGGAAGAAAAAAAACTCAAAACTCTATTCAACAAGCTTTCAGAGAGGGATTCAGATGAACTACACACTCACAAAGTCAAAAAAAACCACTGGCCGGTTTCTTTGTTCTCATCCATACACATACATATATACACACGGATTTTCTATTTGTAGTGTTTCCCTATCACCAAAAGGCAGGATTCAAAGTTTTCTTCCAACTCCGTTGAGGGTAATACAAAGTTTTTGTAACACTAACCACACAATGCCAAGACAGCTCACTTAAAACAAAAGGCCAAATGTATAAATTTATAATCTCCATGTGCCAACAAATTCCAAAGTATAAACAAATATGAGAGATGCAGACAGACATAAAGACAGAGACAGTGAGGGAGAGAGACAGATAAACCTATGAGATTTTGGATATGTTGTGGCCGCTGTGATTATTCCTCCATTGGAATGGTGGTGAATAGTTCCCACAAGTTGAGCACTGTGTTATAGGGATTCTCCAGGCACATACAGCTGTCATGACACCTGCGAATGGAAAGCGTGTAAAATCTCCAGAGAAATAATTGTATTTAAATAAGGCTTTTTATCACAAAATGTCTCTGACGTTTACGAAACTATCAGATTGCATTCTTAAAGTTTTTTTGTATTATTCATAATCCCTAACGTTAATATGGATTCTCTTAAATAGTTCATCTGTCAAAAAAACTGTTAAATTCAGAAATATAATCGTCAAATCAATCCAAAATTATAAATTTTATTTCATTCCCTTCTCTCTTTCTTTCTTTTTCTACTTTCTCTCTTTATTTTCTTCTTCTTTCTCTCTGTTTAAGACAATGTAATGTCTTACACTTAAGAGCAACTCTAGCAATAAGCTGAGCCCAAGGCTGGGGAAAAAAAAAAATCGTTCCAGAGATGAGTCCAATTCCGGGTTGGGAGTGGGTCCCACCAAGTTGGGCTGGCCCGAAGGCCAGTTCAGCCCTAGGTGAAGCCCACGTGTTGTGACGTCAGAGGTTGCGTCGCCCTGACGTCAGTGCGACGCAACCTCCAATGGGCAGAAGCCACGTGTCACGCCCCGAGCGCTCCGATCTGCTTCTCAGATCCATTGGGCAATAAAATTATGAAAAAAAATCTAAAAAATTCTGATTTTTTTTTCTTCTATAAATACCTATAAATACCCTTCACTTTCAACACCAATCCTCATACATTTTATTATACTTCTACTATTATTCACTATTTACTCAACATTTTCCTCTCTTTCACCTTGTATTTTTATTTCTTATTTTTATGGCTTCTTCTATTCAAACCGGAGGGGCTTGGGGCACCATGGAATATGTTTCCTTGTGTGAGACTTGGCTCCAAATTTGTCATTGTCCCGTGTCCGGCAATGAGATGAAATTTTTTCATATGTGGAAAAAAATTCATGCCGAATTTTGTGAAAAAATTCCGGGGTCAACTCGTACGGAAATGGCATTATCTAGTAGGTGGAAAATTCTCAATAAAGAGTTGGGAAAATGGAGAGATGCCTTGGCAAAAGCAATGGACAATTATAGAAGCGGGGAAAATCATACTAATGAGGTAAGTATTTTATAATTTTCGTTTTATTAAGTTTAATCTCCTAATATATATATTTTGTTAATATTTATTGCATTTTCAATATTTTGTTAATATTTCTTGCATTTTCAATATTTTGTTAATATTTCTTGCATTTTCAATATTTTGTTAATATTCCTTGCATTTTCAATATGTTGTTAATATTTTTTGCATTTCCAATTGTTTCTTAATTTTTCTTGCACTTCTAATTTATTTGTAAGGTTAATTGCATTTCCATTATTATTTTTTTTTGTTACTTGCATATCCAATATATTTTAAATATTTCTTGCATTTCCATTTTTTTGTTAAATAGATGATTCAAGCACAAATGTGGTTCGGTGCAACCGGGGGTGGCAAAAAAAGTTTCAACCATCATGAATGTTGGGAGGTAGTGAAATATTGCAAACGCTTCATAATTATTCCGATGGGTCCCGCCATTGTGTTAAACGAGACGCTACTCCGCGATTCAATGACATCGGATTCACCTCTCGATTCCCTTATGAGTCAAGACTCGCCCATCGAAAAGGAGCCGAGGCCCATTGGCAAAAAGGCTGCGAAGGCAAAGAAAGCGGGTAATTCAAGCAATGATAATTCAAAGTTTTTGGAGGAAATTGCAAGGCAGAACGGCATAAGAATTGAAATGGAGCAGAAACGCCAAGATAAAGAGTTGGCAATTCAAGTCGAGTATGCAGAAGAAATGGAGTATTTGCGCAAAAAAGATATGGACAAGATGGATCGGGAAACCATGGCAATGGATACAAGCCATATGTCCCCTGAAACAAAACAATTTTGGAAGCTAGAACGAAGGGATGTTATGAGAAGAAGACTTTTCAGGGATAATGGGCTTAGCAACACGGATTGGTTAAATGATGGAACCACTAAATTAGTTGGCATACCTTTTATGTATTTGTATTTTGCATGTTTTCTATTAAAGTTGTTGTAATTCATGTATTTTATTTTAGTAGTAGTAATTCTTAATGACTTGTATTGGATTTCTTTATTTAATAAACAAAGCATTCAGTAAAATACCTTTTTATTCAGCATATTCCATACATCAAACAAAACAAAATAAAAATTAAAAAAACTACAAACAAGGCACAATAATAATAACAAATCACAACCAAACCATAATAAATAAAAAAACAACACAACCTAACCATAACTAAATAAAACATAACCAAAGCATCTATGCTCCATTATTCATCTTCATTGCCTTTCACCGCCCATAGATGCTCCATCAAGTCAACTTGACGCATTTCATGAATATACGAAGATTGCATCTCTGTATATCGATCTATCATCTGGGTCATCAAACGACCATCCCTCACCAACAGTTCCGGCTCAAATGGTTCTCCACTTGGCCTCATGGGTCTTTCATAAATTCGTGTCAAGGCCGTGTTCATTGGATCAGGTTCGTAGACCTCTAAAGTATCATAATCGTACTCATTCTCCACAATCATATTATGGAGGATGATGCAAGTCATCATAATGCTTCTGAGGATCTCCTTATGAAACATACGGGCCGCACCTCGAATAATCAACCACTGAGGCTTGAAGGATGCCAAACACCTTTCGACATCTTTCATGTATCCTTCTTGATAGGTAGCAAATAATTTTTGCTTCTGGGATCAGGGATTCGGAATTGATTTGACAAAAGTGGTCCACCTCGGGTAGATGCCGTCAGCTAAATAATACCCCGTCTGGTACACTATATTGTTGACTTGATAGGTGATATTGGGTTTCTGGCCTCTCAATACATCGTTGAAGACCGGAGATTGACCCAGCACGTTGAGGTCATTTTGGGATCCGGCAACTCCAAAGAAGGCATGCCAAACCCATGCGTCGAAGCTAGCAATGGCTTCAAGGATGATACTTTTTTGGCCTTTCTTATTTCCGTAATTATCTTGCAAGGCAGCTGGGCAATTCTTCCATTGCTAGTGCATGCAGTCGATGCTACCAATCATTCCTGGAAATCCTCGAGCTTCGACTTTTTGTAGAAGCCATTGGAGGTCCCTAGGAGTAGGTCTACGCAGGTAGTCCCTAGTGTATAGAGTTTCAACTGCTTGAAAAAATCTTACCAAAGCCTCCAACGTAGTGGACTTCCCCATCCGGGCAATCTCATCCACCTGATCAGTAGATGCTCTATACACCAACATTCGTATAACAGCTGTAAGCTTTTGCTCCGGAAAAAGCCCCAAAATCCCAGCAGCATCACACTTTTGAACAAAGTATGCATCATAATTGCAAATATCATGCATGACTTTATTGAACAAATGGAGTTGCATTCTAAATCGCCTTCGAAAATCAACATCAGAGTACAAAGAAATTGGGATAAAATAATCTTCCAAAAGATTCTTACCCCGAGAATGCCTATGTCTGTCCACATTCCGACGGCGGCCGACTTGTGAACCACGGTGGCGACCTTAGTTCTCTTCATCTTGCAAAGCCACTGCTATGAAAACTTGTTCATTGACTTGTCTTTACAACTCATTGATTTCATCTGCTCTACGGTTTCTCTCATTTGTTTTTCTCTCTTGCCTCTCCAAGCATCTCCTAAAATCTTCCATTGAGAATGAATGGAGTATGAATTCTAAACTCTGAGAAATAAAAATATAGAAAGATGTGGTGTGAGAGGTATGAGCTGAGCCTCTGGTTTTATAGAAAATTTTGGCAATATATACATGCCACGTGGTTTGATTTGATTGGATGAAAATCTTATATGAAATTTGAAATTCATTCGAAATTTGAACCCAAAAATCTTATCCGGAAATTTTATCCGATTATGAATAGTCTTGACACGTAGGAACCCGAAAATCTTATCCGAAAATATTATCCAAATTAATTATTGAGGTAAAAAAATTTGTGGAAAAAACAAAAAAATGAATAGTAATTGCCCTTGACCATGGCAATGGGTGGAAACACAAAATACTATTTGCAAGAACAACCACTATTCACGTGAATAGTGGCTGCCCTAACTTCCCCCTTATTATGGCTAAGGACAAATGGGTGAAGTTGCTCTAAAACATGTTCTTATATGATTAGAAGACCATTCCAATACTATTTACGACAATGTAATGTCTTACACTTAAAACATGCTTTAAATATAGGGAGTGTCAAATCCAATACTAGTCATCAAATCAAATTACTTCAACTTACCTGGTGGTGGTGGAGCTGTCTAGCTCTTAATTAATTTCCTCGCAATTGTTGCCTCGTTTCTTGCGCTTTCATGTTTGTTTGTAGTTTCCTTATTTTGTATTGCATGCCATTGCCCTTGCCGCCTTGAGCTGGAGCTTCTTCCCATCAGGCTTTACCTTTCGTTGTGTCCTGTTTGTCCCTTGTGTGGATCTTTGGTTTCTTGGGCTGCCTATATCCATTGTTTTTTTTGGTTGGTGCCAAATCCATTGTTTTTTTGTTTTTGCCAGATCCATTGTTTTGTATACTGAAGGGAATAAATAAATAAATAAATAAATAAATAGTCTGCTTGCATTTGACAACTCCTTTGACGATGCTCTAAGGTTGATGGATTGGGACTTTGTATCAAACCCCTATTTCAAACCTGACGCGCCAGTTGACCGTAGCCTAGGCGTGAGCCTAATAATTTTTTTAACCCTCATTTTTGGTCATATTGGTGCCTCATCCTATCTCCCCTCTTCTCTTCTCAGGTCCAAAGTATATAAGTCATATGCTGCGGTTGGTTACAGATTCAGTACTTCTTTGATTTGAAGAGGAGGAAAGGCATCAAATTCACCGCTGCAAGCCTTCAACAACTTGGACAGAAGGTCTTCTCAGAACTACTTGATACAATATCAGCAAACTGGGCAAGTGTTTGAGAGTTTCTGGTTATAGTCAAATTTCTGTCCAAATGGATTTCTTTATATTTATGTTTACTAATTTGATTTTAATGCATTGGTTTGATTAAAATTTGGATATAACTTGTATTAAAAAAAATTATATAACTTTGTGCTCCAGTTACTGTCTGCCATGCATACAACTGTTCTACTGTTAATTCCTGAAAGTCGATGGTTTTTGTTTCTTTGTAGTGTTTTCTTTTTGTGGCAAAAAGTCAATTTGGGTTCCTGCAGTTTTTACATGTTGGTTTATGGGAGAAGAGGTTTAGAAAATGGTTAGTTTAGTGTTTAGGACAATAACTTAATTTGGAATGGAAAACTTTTGAAAGAGTAACAAAGTAGTTTTATTTGAATGAAGTAGGAAAGGTACAAGGCTTTGGATATAGGACAGCTGGTAGTTTTCAGCTTGATCACTTGAGTGGGCTGTAGGCATATTTATACAGATGCTAACCGACTATTTAAGTCGGCAATTTACTTGGACAAGTCAGTTGCACAGTAACCGACTTATCTATAAGCATTTTCAGCGACAAGTTAGTCCTATAATTCTAGAATTCTCTAGTTACAATTACAATAGATAATTATTAGGATGGTTCTAGTAAGAGTTAACCAACCTTTACTTAGTAGTTCTCTTAATTATTCTAGAATTTTCTAGTTTTATCACACAAATATGCATCAATGTTTTAACATTACAGATGCTCTGCAGAAGCTTCTAACAGGTTTTTGTTGCCTAGGATATTGGGTTTAGGGTTTCTCTTTCAGTGGTGATTAATATCAGAAATGTTCTTTTATTTTTTTTCCCTTTTTTTTTGGGTTTTAAGTTTCTTTAAAATTTCCCTTTACTTAAGGACATGTTCAAATTTCCGTCATATTTCATGACGGAGTAAGTTCGTGTCCCCGACGTGGAGGGGTATTTTGGCCGGAATCGGATGGAATTTGACAGTGTAATGTGGGTTTGAAACTACAGGATAAAATTGGCAGAATTGAAACTAGGCCGACCAAAAATTACTTCTTGCCTTTTTTTTAAAGTGCAAAGTTAATTCAAGGTGCCAGATATACTGAGAAAAAATATTGCCGTTGTAAGCAGGGGCAGAGCTGTACTAAGGCCTGGGATGGCCTTGGCCCCTCCAATTTATTTAACCCTTTTGAATGTATATATTGGATGTGGTAACAACTGCAAAGAAAAATTGCTATACTTAAGCCTATGGACCCCTCACCACAAATCAATTCTTGTCAAAATTGTATTTTAATATGAATATAATAGTAAAATTATACTACATTTATGAAAAAAAAAGCACTCATTTCAATTTAGTACTTTTGTACGCAATAGTTTACTCAATAGGCCAAAAAAAATATACAACTAAACTTTTTGTGTTTAACATTTTGGCCCCCTCAAATATAAAATTCTAGCTGCGCCCTTGGTTGTAAGCAGAAGTAAATTCAATAAACATGACAAGTAATCCACAGTCCAAAGCTATAAACTTAGGTATTTATCAAAAGAAGTTCTAGCTGATGGCTTTGATTATAAATTCGGATTGATTATGGATGAGTAAAAGGTATCATTTGCTATGAAGAATGAAATTTCGTAAGAAAATTTGAAAATTTGGTGTTATTCGTTTTATTTATTTATTAAACATGACTTTTTTGAGTAGCTTACTCCAGCAATTGTTTATTTCGAGTTTGTTTTTGCAAATTTGAGAGCCGTTGTCTTAACTATTCACCAATTAGTTATGATTTTAGTGGTATTTCTCTTCTCAATATTGAACAAGGTCCCATGTTCGAATTCCCCCCTCTGTCATTGAAAAAAGAAAAAATAATAATTTATATGCTCCTTTCTTATATGTTCATTGTTCTATGTGGCAGTTGGTTTTTGAACTTCCATTTATAAGATTCCTTACTCTTTGTTCTGAACTTTCTCAGCTAGCTAACATGGAGTTTAAGAGGCTAAATCCAGCTACATATTTAGTTTATCGCTGTCAGCCAATTGGCAGGCTGAAACGGCTTGAAAGGAATTTCGAATTGCTTATACAAATAACTGAATGTTTGTATAGCATGAGGGATACCATCAACGAGGAGGTAACCAAAGAACTGATGTGGGGTAAGGCACCAACTTTGAAATGCAAAAAATGGCTTGAAAAGGTGGGAGAAATTGAAGATCAAGTGAATGACATGTTGAAGATACAGGAGACGAGTTCTGACCTTGTGATTCACTCGCATGTCGGTCTACATCAGCATCTGATGAGTATGCTCAATAAGATTACTGATCACTTGGAGAAATCTCCAGGTGCACATGGTTCAATGGCTTATGTACCGCCTGGACAGAGTAAAACAGTAACTAGTCCAATACTTCATAGTGAGGCATATGGACTGGTACCACAAGATAACAAGAATGTGAACTTGCAAAGGAGAGCAGAAGCAAAAGGAGAAGCAAATGTGGAGATTGAAATGTCACCAACACAAGGGAAGGAAGCCGTGAAGGGTAAAGAAATACAAGAAGGTAAATATTTTGAGACCCAAGCAACAGCATCAAGAGCTGCATCCATATTCTATAGAAAGAGCCTGCTGGGGTTTAAATTTGGGGGAGCAACCACTGAAATAGGTAAACCACAAACAGAGAACAAACGGCTTCAGGCGGGGGTTATATTGAAAAAAGATTTTAAGAAATCAAGCAAGACTATCAATCAGATGGAAGTTGATAATAATATTCCACTGCAAAATGATGGACGTGAGGCACTGCTTGAATGGGGAGTTCATAGCATATCAATTGAGCGGATGCTGCACGAGATCTTGGGATGCATGAATAGTGTCACAATTGGTAGAATTGCCATGTATGGAATGGGTGGGATTGGCAAGACTACTGTGCTGAAAGCCTTGGCCAATCATGTTGAAAGAAAAAGCACGTTTGATAAGGTCATTTTGGTGACTGTCTCAAAACATTGGAGCACAAGAAAGATTCAAAATGAAATTTTAAGACAGTTATCAATGTGCGTACCAGATTCTGAAACTGATTCCAGAGTTGCAGAAAAATTACTTCAAGTTTTAAATAGCAGGAAGTTTTTGCTTCTTCTGGACGATGTTTGGGAGTGTTTAGATTTAAAAGCAGTGGGCATTCCTGATTTGAGCTCAGAAAATGGTTTTAAGATGATACTGGCTACCAGAATACGGGCTGTTTGCATTGAAATGGTTGTGAACAGGGTTATTGAAATGGAAACTCTCTCTAGAGAAGAAGCTTGGGAGTTGTTCTGTGAGCAGGTGGGTGCAGTCGTTCATTTTCCATCTGTCCAACCTTATGCGCGAGCCATTGTTGAGGAGTGTGGGGGTTTGCCGTTATTGATCATTGTCACCGGAAGAGCCCTGACAGGTGTAAATGATGCTTCAGTGTGGAAGCATGCATTGAGCGAACTTTTATTACCCAGCACAAATGCTGCATATGACACTGAAGCTGTTATGCAACGAATGAAATTCAGTTATGACAGATTGAGGGATTGTGACATAAAGAGTTGCTTCCTTTATTGCGCTTTTCTTTCAGAAGATCAGGAGGTTAATATTTATGAGCTGGTGAAATATTATATCCAAGAAGGTTTGATTTCTGGGAATTGGGATGATGCATGTAAGAGGGGACATGAGATAGTTGACATTCTTGTAGGTGCCTCCCTATTGCAGAGGACCAAGGGCGGTCTGTCCATCAAAATGCATGCTATGGTTAGAGATTTAGCATCAATGATCATATTATCAAAGGCAGAACGTTTGCAGTTTCTGCTAAGACCTTATTTATTGTACAGGCCACTTGAAAGCCCCGAAAGTAATAGATTGTTGATTGATGAAGGTTGTCAGTTCTTGTCGAAAAGTGGTGCAGGTCTGAGGGAGTCGCTACCAGTGGAGAAATGGGAACAAGCCAAGATGATCGCTTTGATGGATAATGAGTTATCCAGTCTACCTGAAAATCCATGCTGCCCTGATCTTTTAATTTTGTTGCTTCAAAGGAACAGATGTCTAAGAGTGATCCCAGCAGCCTTTTTTGATCGCATGCCTTCTCTCGAAGTGTTGAATCTATCTAACACCAGAATAAAGTTCTTGCCACAGTCAATCTCGAATCTGAAAAGGCTTAAAATTCTTATTTTACGCAGTTGTGAGCGCTTAGTTGTGCTCCCATCGGAGGTTGGATCACTTGGAGACCTTGAGGTGCTCGATCTCCGAGGCACTGAAGTTGACAAATTACCTGATGAGATAGGTAGTTTGACTTCTCTAAGACACTTGGAAGTATCCTTTTATGGATCTATCAGCCCCAGTGAGTATGCTAAGTTGCCCCATCAATTGATTTCACCTGGAATAATATCAAAGCTCATTTCTTTGGAGACATTAAGTATTGATGTATACCCTGGAGATCAGAGGTGGAAGAAAAGCTTGGAATCCATCACAAGAGAGGTTTGTAGCTTGACAAAGTTGACTTCTCTCTGTTTCAGTTTCCCAGAAGTGGAGCTTCTACAATTCTTTCTCCAAACCTGTACCAGATGGAAAAACCAACTCTTAACTATGTTCAAATTTGTGGTTGGTGATGATGTCAAGCGTATCGTGTCTCGGGTCCCAAACTTCGTGGTGCATGATTATAATCAGCAGGGCCAATGCTTGAGATTTGTTAACGGTGAGAAGGTGCCTGATGTGGTTGTTGAAGTATTAGCTCGTGCTGTTGCCTTCTATTTGGATCATCACCTTAGCATTCGCAGCTTATCCGAGTTTGGGGTTAGTAATATGAGCAGGCTGAAATTATGTATATTGAGTGAATGTCCTCAAATTCACTCAATCATTGATTGCACAGAACCAACTAGTCATGCATTTCCCGCTTTGGAGTATTTGAGTGTTCATTACCTGCCGAACTTGGAGAATATTTGGGAGGGCGTTAGACCTTTACCGTTTGGAAGTTTCACTAAGCTTAGAATTCTGCTGGTGTATGCATGTCCAAAGCTGAAAAATGTTTTTACAACAAGCATGCTATCATGTGTCTCTAATCTGGAAGAGTTGTTGGTTGAAGATTGCCCAGCCATTGAAGTGATCACACTTGAGGATGAGAGCATGGATTCTGGAACTGTTAGACTCTTGAGATTGAAAAGGTTGACACTAAACCATCTTCCTCGATTGGCTAACATTTCAGAAGGTGCTTGGCCCTCTTTAGAGTATATTAGCTTGTATGGCTGCCCTAATTGGAAGACCATTGCTATGAACTCAAAAGTTGAGGTAAACTGTAAAGAAGATTAAAGCAGAGAAGCATTGGTGCATTTCGATTATGATTGCTCTGGATCTTAAAGCTCACTTCGCCTGTCTCCAAAGGATGCATTCCAGTGGTATTATGGTTCTGGATCTTAAAGCTCATTTCACCCTTGTCCATAGTTGATGTATATAGAACAAAGCCTTTCACACTGTCAAATAAAATTCAAAATTGTTGAATTTAATGCACATTTCTAAATCAACAATGTTAATTGGGAAGAAAATTATGCAATGGCTTGGAGAAGTTCATTAGCCTTCCATGCAATCAATGACATTATGACAGTGGTAAGTGAATTGGATAACACTGAAACCTGTTTGAGACCAAATGGCTATTGCGAGAGAGGCTCAAGATATTTGAAGCATTTCCATTCTTCAATGCAAGACTACCATTCCCTAATACCAGATAGTCTCAAAGGCTTTGCCTTAATTTTGTTTTGGATTTAAGAAAGTTAACCTGTCGGGGAACCAAAAGGAAAACAAGGACATGCAATGCAAAGTACTCATACAGTGGTGTTGCTCACTTAACAGCCCTATATTCCAGTTAACCTGAATGCTGCATCTGATGCACAGTTTCCACATGATGGATCAAACTATCTTCAAACAGTAAACAATTTCTGCTTTACCGTGATCGCCACAACCACAAAGACAAAAATCATTCCAGCATAATGTGGATTATCACTTGTTTTTAAAAGCAAGAGCAGATAGCATGCCAATGAGAATCTAAATCATCACCAGTGAAATGGGAAATATCTGACAGTAAAGTCAATCAGACCACAAGAGCTTGTACTCGTCCTGACCGACAACACAAAGAGTTCTGTCATTCATCATTGAACACAATAAATATTATTCAAACATTAACCAGCAGATTGTTGTGAAGATTACATGTTAATGCAGATTATAATCAACAAACAACAGAGAGAGAAAAAAACTACAAGATTACAAAACAAACATACAAGTTCTTCACTTGACTTTATTTGAAGTAGTTCAGCTTATTTGATTGGTTGTGAGAGAGAGGTCATTGTTGATAAACAGAAACAAACATACGTTGAAAACGATCTTTAATTGCAGGGTCACTTGGCCAGTTCAACTCATTCTTCCAGTCACTGGTGCATCTGATCCATCTCAATTTAATTGCGTTTGCCATGGTGGATGGTAAATCCTTTAGCATCACACACTCCCTGATCTCTATTGTCTCCAAAGAGGGCCACTCCCATGAGACTTCACTCCAAATAGTAGAGAGTTTCGGTAAGTTCCGGAGTTCTATAGTCTTCAATTTAGGGAGTGCCGCTGATACATCACTTCCAGTTTCAATTATCTCCTTCATCTCAAGACAGTGTTCCACTTCCAAATGTTGTAGCTGAACGAGTTGTTGGACAATCCCATGTGCCTTTGAGAATAGATTTTCTAGACTTGGACAATCTTTTAGTATCAGTTTCGTTAGCCTGGATAGGCTTTCAGGGCTCACCAAGCCCTTCCATATATGCACCAACTTTGGAATATTTATTATGTGTAGCTGTTTTAGGAATTGAAATGCCACACCTCCTATCATGTCACCATCAATGATGCTTTCCATTTCATTGCATTCTTCAATCTTGCAAATTTCCAGTCCTCCCAACCTATCGGCTCCAAAGAGTGATAAGTTTGTCACATTTTGATGACCAATCAGCTCAAAACTGTAAGCATGTTGTAGTATCTGCAAAACGGTATCAGGAACACTTCCACCTCCAGAGAATCTCAAATGTTTTTCAGTTGAGCATTCTGAGATATCAAATTCAGAAGGATTGTTAGTTTGGTGATGACCCACGATGATGTTGAATGATCTGAAATTGTTGCCCTGCATGTTCTCCCGATTCCATGATACACTCTGGCATATGAACGGTCTTAAGCAATCCTCACCAGGAAAGTAGAAACAAAGAGTCGTTAATTCTTCCAACCCAACTAATTCCTCCACAATTGCACCTACAATATTATTCCATTCTGTGTTATGGTGGTCAATGCCAATGCTTAGTTCTTCTAACGAAATGAGCTTTGAAACAGTGTCAGGATGAATGACCACCACTGGATTCCCTTGAAAGTGGTTGTGACTGCTAACATTCTGTTCAAATGAAACTCTCAAGCACTTGAGATTAGTGAGCTCCTGAATCTCTTTAGGGAGATTTCGAATCTTGGTGCGCCTTATATCAAATATTTCAAGACTTTGAAGTTTTCCTATATCAGCTGGAATATTTTCTAACTCACCACAATCATTGAGATAGAGCCCTCTAAGTTTTATCAAGCTAGATATAGATGATGGCAGTGACATGATTCTTGTATCATGCAAATCTAGAACTCTTAATTTTTGCATGCATGCAAAGAATGACACAGGAATTTGCGTCAAGCTCTTGTTTTTTTGGAGTAACAATGTCAGAATTCCAGAACATTGAGGTTGCTCAGGTAGGGAAGAAAGTTGATGTTGAATCAATGAGACCCTTTCTGCACATGTCCATTGTTCCTCTGTAATATTTGCACCTTCCTTCACTAATATGCGGTGACTCCCTGCATTACACTTCGCAATACGTAGTGCAACACGCTGAAAATGCTCAAACATCTTGTAATGACGTGCCTTTATTCCTCTATCCAAAAGACCAGCGTTTACAAATTCATCTAGGACAGTGTGACCTCTGTCGCGTGTTTCCCCTAGCCTTGCAAAACTAATTAACTGTTCTGCCCTCCAACACTCAGTTATGTAGTCTCGATGAACTTCATAACCAACAGGGAAAAGTGCCCAGTACAACAAGCACAGCTGCTTACTCTCATCTAGATCATTGTATGGAAGTTTAAATAACTGGTAGACTTCTTCCAATTCTCGACTTGGTTGCTTACTGGGGGCTTGCAATTCTAACAGTGTATCTCGCCACCTTGCTGAATCATTCACTTTTGCTAACTTTTGAGCTATCAAGTTGATCATGTTTGGCATCCCACCACACTCCTTGACTATTAAAGGTGCTAATCGAATGATTTCTTGCTTTTTCATAATATCAGCACTCACTTTCCTGTTAAATAACTTTTGGGCATCCTCCTTTGACAACTTCTCTATTTTGATATCCTCATCCGTCGGTCCACAGAAGTTTCCGTTGTCTCTTGAAGTACATGCGAACACAACCTTTCCGCAATTATGGTCATCATGAATTCCAACCTCCCTCAGATTAATCTTTGAAGAAACATGGTCAAGAAACAATAGATAGCTCTTGTTCTCCAGCTCTTCAGATATCTTTGCTGCTCTTTTGCCTGTGCTGGACTTTTCGTCAACCGGTAGGCCTAACTGATCCTCGAGCACCCTTTGTATCTTTTCCACGCATTCCGTGTTGTCCATAGTAACCCAAAAGATAACTTCAAATTGACTTGTTTGACCAACTTTATCATGCAAATTTTCCATCACTGTTGTTTTTCCAACTCCAGGCGGTCCCCATATGCAAACTCTCTTAAACTCATCTTGTTTCAGCAAGTCTTGAACAATTTCTACATGCCTATTAAGTGATGGAAGATCATCTATTTTCTGGGCATGCCTATTTCTAAATCTATCAGGTGGTGTCGGTGCGCACTCAGTCATTACTGGGTTCTCAAGCTTTATTTGATCTCTCAGGGAAACCAACTCTTTTGTCTCCTTCACTACATCTCTTCCAAGCCTTAGCAGAGAAGGAAAAGGACAGAGTCCACACAGATATTTGTTGATGCGTCTGTACTTTGTCTTCAGATGTTGGATTTTGTCTTTCTTTTCATCGACCTGTTGAAACCAATTTCTGCATTCATTTGTGATATGCATTCGACCAACATTTGCAGCCAGCACATTTTGCACATCTGCCTTTCTATTCTGCAGACGCATTTCTTCATTCTCAAGCTTCTTGAAATTCTTCCCCAAGTTTCTCACATAATCATATTTGTGTTTCAAATAGGTGAAAATCCACACGCCACATTTAGCAGCTGGCTCAACTGTTTGCCCCACAGCTTGTGCACCTGCTGTCACCTCAAAAGCCATCCTTTTCGAATATGAAAACGAAACGCATATCAATGAAAACTGTTCATTCACTATATTTTGACAATACATGTTACAATCAAATACAAAATGACTATTACTGGTGCGATATTGCAGATTTTTCTATTGATGCAAGATTCAATGAAAGCTTGTTACTTTCTTTCATACCTAATAATGTTAAGATATTATTGACAAATGGATGTGGACTGATCAACACTTGCCCTCAACATGCATATGCTAAAATGCCCAGAAAAAACAATAATCTATGTCCATAATTCCAATAAAATCCTCGAGGTTCCATTTGGATGAAAGAATTTCGATATGATATTTTAGAGTAAACTGCTTAATTATTAAAAAAAAAATTATGGTCAATATAATGCACATGGAAAAACTCAAACTCAAACCCAAATTCATAAATCTAAGTTCTTTCATCTAAGCACAAGTTTTATGAACATAATTACGAGGCATATCAACAATATTTACACTACTGTATGGATATGAACGTGTAAAAATAAGCACACCTGGAAAGGAAATCTGCTTGGTTGGTCCTCTGAACGTTGTGGTTGCTAGGTAATGGGTTCTCTTCTCTGCTGCACCTCAAGTCAGGACTCAAGAGTATATGAAACTGTCTCTTCTCGTTTTCAACGGAAATGGAATTTTTCACTCTAACCAATGTCAACGACAGGACAACGTAGTGCTGCGGGGCCCACAAGTCTCTGTTTGGTTTTTTTCTTTTTGGTTTTAATTTATTTATTTATTTTTATTATAGTAAAAAATTCATTTTTAATAAATTTGATTTATTTTATCAAAATCTAGAGTGAAGGGGTAAAAGTTTCCAGAGAAGAAATGAAAATAACTTTTGGCTTCTTTGTAACCAGCACATGTTGGTTCTGCAACTTGCATTGAATCTAGGAATCAATGCCATGCATATTCCCAAATTAGTTGTACCTTAATCTTGATCTAATCACCCATAATTAAGATAAACCATTATCATTAGAGACAGAATGAGATGATAAAAAAATATGAGTTACTCTCAATGCTTTACAATAAGCAACAGAAATAAGAGTTCATCTCAGCTTACCCCATAACAAATGCTGTTTATACTTACAAATGTTCATCGTGAAATTCTTTCAACAGATAGATCATAAAACAGTATTTCAATTCAAGAAACCTATTTGAATATGGCTGCTTCGAAAAGCTTCTCCTTTTCCTCTTTCTGCATTATTTGAAGTTTAAAAAATAATAATAATAATAAGAGAAACGGTGACTTTCCAACTTGCTGGCACAGAAAATAGGCACATCAGAGTTGGGCACCATTAGCAGTCATTACCTGTTGCTGTCCATTTTATAGAAAGAAAATGGACTTACTTGATTGACTGAAGGAGGAATGGTAGCAAAAGAGAGTCAAGTTTCAATCTTTTTGCTGGAGAAATTGCTGACTCCAATTGATTTGGTGAGGCCAAGTCTCTGAGATTCTTCCATGGCTGCCCACACACCCTTGAAGTCCATTGGCATAAGGTCAACTGATGGGCTAGTGGATGAGATACAGGTCAAGGTACTCCAATGGAAGATTTCTGCACACATAATCATATAATCAAACAAAACCAGTCACCCCAAAATTCCAATTGCTTGAAAGAAAAGAAAAACCAAACTAGATTGTGAGATTGTGAGATTTTGAGACTCGCTCAAGTGATTTCTTGAGGGCAGCACAAGTGGAGGAGCCAAGCACCACCTCTGGGATTTGGGCTGGAGAAGCAGCATTTGCCATCTTTAGTTTCTTATCTTTGGAAATTAGCTCAAGGTTTTTTTTATCAAGTATTCAAGTCTGGTTTTTATTTTTCATCAAGTGAAGGTGCTTTTAAACTGCTAGATTTCAGTCAATTCTTGGCTTATTATTATTAGACAAGAGAATGGTCAATTGAACTCTCCTCCTGCGAGGCTGTGCATGGACTCATGGTCTTGAAATACATCAACCAGATCATTGATTCATGGCCATTATCAATTGTGCAACTCCAAAAGTGTTTAAAATCGATGCTCAAAGAATAAACATTGTGAAAAGGTCCATTGATTCATGGCCATTATCAATTGTGCAACTCAAAAGCTTCCCTGACCAGTCTTCTTTTTCCTTCTTGCTTATAGAATTCTTCAAAAGAACTCTGCATACTTATAACTCCGGTACAATGGAGGGTGTTCCTCGTCAATCAAATCCTCAATTGGACCAATCACCGTGTCCTTGCTAGGTCCATAGAACATTGCTATTGACAACCTCGGCTCAACTTTGTTGGTCATTGCCCTGTGGTGCACGCTCTTATTCCTTCCATTACTCAAAACCTACGTACAAGATACACAAATTCAAATCAAATTTCAATGAAAGTCATTTTTGGTCCTTGTAGTTTACTCCTCTACGTGAGGTGTGTTGAAAATTGGCTCAAATGTAGAAGAATTTTGGAGTTGCCCATGTGTGTCAATGTTAGTTGCCCATGTGAGTCAATGTTGGCTTGCTATCTTTGTCAAAATGGGTGGATTGTTTGGTAGCCATCCATGGTTGGTAGCCAACATATGAATAGTTTGAGTTTGCATTCACACTCTTGCATCTTTGGCTATAAATTGGAAGAAGATGGTTTCATTTGAGGCATCTCAACCAAGAGATCAAACCAAGTGTTGAGTAGAAGAGAAAAATAGCAAGAAAGGCATTTTGCCAAAGAGAGAAACAAATTCTCTCTAGTTGTTCTTTGCTTTGTATCATTGTTTTCTCTTCCTTTTGTGTGTGTGAGGTTTGGGTGTATTTGGGTCTTTGGGAAATTGAGTGGTAAACACTATTGTATTCTCTCATTGATTATAGTGGAATACTCCGTCGTCTCCAAACTGGATGTAGGCAATTGCCGAACCAGTATAAATCTTGGTGTTGTTCTTGTTGATTATTTTGTTCAATTTTTCTCCTGCCTGTTGTTATTTATTTTTCACTCGCAGTTGGTTGACGCTTCCGCACAACAAGTGGTATCAGAGCTCCAGTTTTCGACTGGGGTATCGTAGGAGTGAAAAATTTGCTGGTGCTACAGTACTGTGAACAGTACCAGGCAGATTTGATGGCTGGAGAAAAAGTTGAAATTTTGAAGGAGAAGGAATCGACATCGTCTTCGTCGGCACCTACATCCAATAGACATCCAATTGCCAGTACAAGGTTAGAGGTTGATAAATTCAATGGCTCTAATAATTTTGGTATGTGGCAATGTGAAGTTATGGATGTGTTGTATCAACAAGAGTTGGATATGGTTCTGGAGGATAAACCAGAAGATATTGATGACAAGCAATGGACTCGAATTAATCTCCATGCTTGTGCCACTATTCGATCGTTCCTTGATAAGGAGTTGAAATACCCGTATATGAAGGAAACTTCTGCTAAGAAGTTATGGATGAAATTGGAGGAGAAGTATATGACCAAGAGCGCAGAAAATCGGCTCTTCTTGAAGAACGACTCTTCCGATTTCAATATCGTTCAGGTATTTCTATGCATGAACACCTCAATGATTATAATAAAATACTTGCTGATTTAGCAAACCTTGATGTGATAATTCCTGACGAGGATAAGGCACTATGTTTGTTAAATTCATTCCCTGATGATTATGATCATTTGACAACTACTTTGTTGTATGGAAAATCCGAGGTGAAATTGGATGAGGTGTCTGCGGCATTGGTGAATCATGAGTGTCGTAAAAAGGAACAAAAGACTCAAAATTCACAAACCGAGGCACTCGTTGCAAGGGGTCGAACAGAGGATAGAAAATCTGGGAAGCGGGGAAAATCTCGTTCAAAGTCACAAGGGAAGTTTCCTGCTAAAGATGAATGTGCCTTTTGTCGCCAAAAGGGTCATTGGAAGAAAGACTGCCCCAAATTGAAGAACAAGGCGAAGGAGAAAGCGGGTTCTGAAGCAAATGTTGCAAAATCTGGAGATGAAGATTTCGAGTTTGCTTTGGCTAGTTCATCTGCTGATTGTCACTCAACTGAGTGGATTTTGGATTCAGGTTGCACCTATCATATGTGTCCCATTCGGGAATGGTTTTCTAGCTTCGAGGGGCTGGATGGTGGAGTTGTTTTGATGGGCAATAATAATGCCTGCAAAACACAAGGGATAGGCAAAATCTGTTTGAAGATGTATGATGGAACAGTCAGAGAATTGAGTAATGTTCGGTATGTTCCGGATATGAAGAAGAATCTCATCTCATTGGGCGCTTTGGAATCCAAGGGTCTCAAGATCACCATGGAGGGTGGAGTTCTTAAAGCTGTGCATGGGGCACTGGTGGTGATGAAAGGTACAAAACGAAATAACTTGTATTTCTTGCAGGGTAGTACAGTTATTGGTGGAGCAGCTGTCACCGAAGCTGCTGACGCAGATAGCACAGACACCACAAGGTTATGGCATATGCGTCTTGGGCATGCTGGTGAAAAAGCTTTGCAAGGATTGGTGAAGCAAGGCTTATTGAAAGGTGCGAAGGCATGCAAATTGGAATTCTGTGAACATTGTGTGCTTGGTAAGCAAACTAGAGTGAAATTTGGTACTGCTATTCACCACACTAAGGGCATTCTAGATTATGTTCACACTGATGTTTGGTGACCTTCCAAGAATGCATCTTGGGGAGGTAGCCATTATTTTGTCTCCTTTGTTGATGACTTCTCTAGAAGAATATGGGTGTACACCATGAAGCGTAAAGATGAAGTCTTGAAGATATTCCTGAAGTGGAAAAAGATGATTGAAGCGCAAAGCGGTCGAAAGATCAAGACTCTCAGATCAGACAATGGTGGTGAATATAAGTCTGATCCTTTCTTGAAAGTTTGTCAAGATGAGGGTATTGTGAGGCACTTCACGGTTAGGGAGACACCGCAACAGAATGGGGTGGCGGAACGCATGAACCGTACTTTGCTTGAGAAAGTTCGGTGTATGTTGTCTAATGCTGGTTTAGGCAAGGCGTTTTGGGCTGAGGCGATTACTTATGCAAGCCATCTCATTAATCGGTTGCCTTCTGCTGCGAATGAGGGCAAAACGCCCATGGAGGTATGGTCTGGTAAACCTTGTACTGATTACAAGTATTTACACATATTTGGTTGTCCTGCTTACTATCATGTCAGGGAAAGCAAGTTAGATCCAAGAGCAAAGAAGGCTCTATTTATGGGATTTAGCACTGGCGTGAAAGGATACCGACTTTGGTGTCCAGATGAGAAGAAAATTGTTGTAAGCAGAGATGTGACTTTTGATGAGGCTGCTATGGTAAATCAGAACAAGCATGAAGGTGAAATTGAAGCAACTAAGACCATGATTAGTTCAAAGCAGGTGGAGTTACTGAAAACTCCAGTTGTTCCAGTAAGGTCTGATATTACAGACACTAGTCCTACAGTTGATTCTGATGAAGAGTACGAGGATGATGAAGAGGAGGCACCTACCCAAGAGCCTCCACAGCAACAAGATTCTATTGCAATCAGAAGATCGAGAAGGGAGATTCGAAAGCCTGTTCGATTTACTGATATTGTGGCATATGCACTTCCCGTTACTGAAGATGATATTCCATCCGCCTACAAAGAAGCTGTCAGAAGTTCAGAGAGCGTAGAGTGGAAGAAATCTATGGATGAGGAGATGAAGTCTCTTCATAAAAATGAGACTTGGGAGCTGGTTCAGTTACCCAAGGGGAAGAAAGCAATTGGTTGCAAATGGGTTTATGCCAAGAAGATGGAATCTTTGGGAAAGGACAATGTAAGATTCAAAGCCAGATTAGTAGCTAAAGGCTATGCTCAGAAGGAAGGCATTGACTACAATGAGGTATTTTCTACTGTAGTAAAACATTCCTCTATTCGTATTTTGTTGGCTTTGGTTGCACAGTTTGACCTTGGGTTGGCTCAACTTGATGTCAAGACTGCATTCTTACATGGTGATTTGGAGGAAGAAATTTATATGTCTCAGCCAGAAGGTTTTAAGGTTGCTGGAAAAGAAAATTGGGTTTGCAAATTACAAAAATCATTGTACGGCTTGAAGCAGTCTCCAAGACAATGGTATAAGCGATTTGATCGGTTTATGATCGGGCAGAAGTACACAAGAAGTCATTATGACCATTGTGTATACTTTAGCAAGCTACAAGATGGAACCTTCATCTATCTGCTTTTATATGTTGATGATATGCTTATAGCATGTAAAAGCAAAGTGGAGATTGAAAGGTTGAAGACTCAACTGAGTAATGAATTTGAGATGAAGGACTTAGGAGAAGCTCGGAAGATGCTGGGTATGGAAATTGAAAGAGATAGAGCGAAGGGCAAGATTAGTCTGTGTCAAAAGCATTATTTGAAGAAGGTACTACAGCGTTTCGGGATGAATGAAAATTCAAAACCGGTTAGTACACCTCTTGCCCCTCATTTCAAACTTAGTGCTTCTATGTCTCCTAAAACTGGTGAAGAGAGTCATTACATGGCTCAAATTCCATATGCAAGTGCTGTTGGTAGTTTGATGTATGCTATGGTGTGTACAAAGCCTGACAATCCGGCGGATATGTTGACAAAGCCAGTTTCGTTGCTCAAGTTTAAGCACTGCTTAGACTTAATTGGCATTTGTAAAGTTTGTTGATTGCCCCATGGGGGATTGGGAGACGACCATTGAGAGGGTTGCTTCGAGGTTTTGAGCCAAGGTGGAGATTGTTGAAAATTGGCTCAAATGTAGAAGAATTTTGGAGTTGCCCATGTGTGTCAATGTTAGTTGCCCATGTGAGTCAATGTTGGCTTGCTATCTTTGTCAAAAAGGGTGGATTGTTTGGTAGCCATCCATGGTTGGTAGCCAACATATGAATAGCTTGAGTTTGCATTCACACTCTTGCATCTTTGGCTATAAATTGGAAGAAGATGGTTTCATTTGAAGCATCCAAAACTAAGGATCAAACCAAGTGTGGAGTAGAAGAGAAAAATAGCAAGAAAGGCATTTTGCCAAAGAGAGAAGCAAATTCTCTCTAGTTGTTCTTTGCTTTGTATCATTGTTTTCTCTTCCTTTGTGAGTGTGTGAGGTTGGGTGTATTTGGGTCTTTGGGAAATTGAGTGGTAAACACTATTGTATTCTCTCATTGATTATAGTGGAATACTCCGTCGTCTCCAAACTGGATGTAGGCAATTGCCGAACCAGTATAAATCTTGGTGTTGTTCTTGTTGATTACTTTGTTCAATTTTTCTCCTGCCTGTTGTTATTTATTTTTCACTCTCAGTTGGTTGACGCTTCCGCACAA
>NC_047657.1:870645-906636 GCF_902201215.1 Prunus dulcis | reverse complement strand
GTTTATGCTTCTCGTTGTGAAGCTACTGGCAGTTTTGTAATTCGGACGTTAAATAATGTTCATACATGTGCGGGTCGGATACGGGAATCAAAGAGTAAGATGATGAGGTCTCGTGTGGTGTCCTCCCTCATTGTGGACAGAATTCGTGCAAAACCCGAGCTGAAGCCAGTTGAGATTATACACGAGTTCAAAGATTATTATGGTATAGACATTTCATACTACCACGCATGGTTTGGCAAAGAGTTAGCTAAATTGGACGTTCACGGTGATGAGTCGAAGTCCTTCAACGAGTTAGTGTGGTATGCGGATGCCGTAAAGGAAACTAACACTGGTTCTCTCTGCACTCTTGATTGTGAAGCTGGAATTAATCGCTTTCGACGGTTTTTTGTGTCTTTTGGCGGTTGCATTGCTGGATTTCAATATTGCATACCCTTGTTGTTCATTGATGCTACGTTTTTGAAGAGCAAGTACAAGGGGCAGCTTCTCTGTGCTTCGGGAAAGAATGGAAATCAAGGTATGGTTACTGTAATGTATTGCAGATTTTCATTTGTTGCAATTTTTAGCAGAAACTGCATTGCAGTTTCTTGTTTCATAATTCGATTTTATTAATATTTTTTGCATGTCTGTGGGAATGTTGTAACTGCTCATGAACTTAAATGTGTTTTAAACTTAGTTTTAGTACTTGGATCATGGATTTGGCTTTTGGTTTCCTTTCAAATTTGAGCAGATTTGTTTTCATAAACTGCACTGCAGTTTCCCTTTTTTGCTTATACTTGTGCTTTTGGTTTTGTTTTGCAGGGGTTTTATCCTCTAGCTTTTGGAGTTGTTGATTCTGAGACAGAGGAGAATTGGACTTGGTTTCTTCAACATTTGGCTTCTATATTGCTACCGATGGGGAGAGTGGTGACCTTTTTCTCGGACCGCAATCAAGGTTTGTTAAATGCAATGGGGTTTGTGTTTCCCGGATGGCCTCATTCTTACTGTTATTATCACCTCAAACAGAATTTGATATCAAAGTACCCAAAGTCAGGTTATGGGAAACTGCTCCAAGACCGTGTTATCAATTTATTTAGTAGATGCGCATATGCTGTTACGGAGGAAGAGTTTAAGGTAGCAATGGAGGAGTTGGTGATTGTTGGGAGTTCGAAAGTGAAGGCATTTATATCTGATTTGTCTAGAGATCACTATGCCAACGCATTTTTCAAAGGAATGCGTTATGGGGAGATGGCAAACAGTTTGGCGGAGTCCTTTAATAATTGGGTTGGTGTGTTTCGAGATTTGCCGGTGCTACCTTTGATAGAAGGGATTCGACAGAAATTGATGGTATTGAATTCTCAACGACGATTTGAAGCGGAGAAGTGGACAACAGTTTTGTGTCCGGAGATGGAAACTAGACTCTGTGAAAATGCGGAGGCCGGTAGGACTTGGGCAGTTCGTCGTTCTAATTCCACTATTTTTGAAGTATTTGCTGATTATTCTGTGATGGTTGATCTCGAGCAAAGGACTTGTTCTTGCCGTCTTTGGCAAATTGACGGTTTTCCTTGCACACATGCGGTGGCTGCAATCCTAGCAAAGAGAGATTCAGTTTATGATTACGTGGAGTGTTACTACAAAACCGACTTCTTTTGAAAAGCCTATGAGAGTCCTATTTTTCCTATTCCAGATATTGGGAAAGGATTGGGCAGCAATGGTTCTGCAGCTGGAGTTGTGCTTCCGCCAATTACAAAGAGGCCAGCCGGAAGACCACCAACAAAGAGGATCAAAGTTTTTGGTGAATTTAAAAGGCCATTGAAATGCAGTCGGTGAAGTGTTGTTGGGCACAATAGGAAGACTTGCAAGGCTATTATATGAACACTCCTTCTCATTTGACAATTTTTTATTTTAGATATGGTTTAGCGAATGTATAGTCAGTTTCTGCGTTGCACTTTTTGCAAAAACTGTATTGCAGTTTTAGTTGCTTGTAATTGGCTACACAGCTTCTAATTGGATATTGTGATTCTTTTTTGAAGTTAATGAAAATTATACAATTGTTTAATGAGTGGATATTCGTTTTCGACTGCCATTCAATGCTTGTTTTCAGATTTTGAGCAGATTTTGTTGCAGAAACTGCATTGCAGTTTTTGTTTATTTCAGATTTTGTTGCAGAAACTGCAGTGCAGTTTCTGTTTATTTGTTGCAGATTATGAGCAGAAACTACATTTCAATGCTGACCTACTTAAATGTGTTTTGAACAAAGTTTTAGTACTTTGATTATGGCTTTGGCTTTTGGGTTCTTTTCACATTTTTTGAGCTGATTTTTTATTTTTATTTATTTATATAAACTGCATTGCAGTTTTAATTTGTTGCAGTATTTTTGACCAGAAAATTCAGTGCAGTTTGTTTGTTTCCTTTTCGTTTTGTTGCATCCTGTTCCAAGATTATATTACAGTTTATATGTATAGGAAATATGTTCTCATATACCATAACTAGAAATATTTACAAACATCCACAAGAATTAAGATACATATTGTCTTGAGTTAACGAAAGGCAAATCACTAGAGACGATTAATTACACAGTTTTTGTGGTGTAGGAGTTTTGTGACATATTGTGCTCGATATTCATTCATGAATTTCTTGTCCACGCTTTTTGGAATGGGCTGTCCTTGTGCTATTTTATCCATATAGAACATGACGAACATGCCGCAATCCAATCTGCAAATGAAATACGAGATTAGTTTTTTTTTGCTTTTGAATGATTTCAAACTGTAATGAATAGTTGAGTAGACACAATTCTTACGAAGATACAGTTTGTTGAGCACATTCCATGTCATCCTCAAATGGAAACTGCAATGGATTTTGCATAATCCAATTGAGAGTGAGTTCTTCAGTTGGAGTCAAATCTTTTTGTACAAGTGTCGGGGGCCCTTCCTTTTGCTTCACAATTGTTGGTTTTTTTTTAGTTTCTATGAACACTCGTGCTTGAGGTCTTATATATTCTAGCCACCCTTCAACAATATTAACTTGTTTAAAGAAGAAGAAAAAAAGAGAAAAAGAAATGGTAATCAGTGCATTGCATATTATAGTTTTGGTCTGAAATTAGGCAGTATGTATAATACAGAAACTGCAATGCAGTTTCTGTTTGTGTTTGTGCTGAGAAATTAAGACAGTTTCATTCCACTTACAAAGTTTCGAGCAATGTCAATGCACCTTTCTTCTTTTCTATGTCCCAACGATCTAAGTGGATTGTAGTGTCTCCACTTTCGTTCTTTTTTGTGAAATGTGAGAAGTGTGAAGTGGAACTCTTCTTTTGAAATAATCGGGAAGAAAAGAACACTGCATTTCCCGAGTTTTTCAAGTAAGTGTTCATACAGGGCCCTGTGCCAAAATGGCTCTTGGAAGCTTTGCATGTAAGCCTGATATCATAGAATGGCAATTTGTTAGTATATATTTTTCGAAAACTGCAGTGCATTGTCTGTTTAAACAATTTTGAATTTTCAAAATAATACTTACCCAAGTCCATGTGGACATGTACTGTGGACTCCTGTCTGCATGGGGTCTATTTTATCCTCCTCTATTTGGATATAGGCCTCAATAACCTGTTTCACATTGATTGGAGAAAAATGGAATTATAAATGGGTAATATAGGTAGCACAAATAAAAAAATACAGTGCAGTGTGTGTTATAGAATTGGTAAATACTTACGTTTTGTGACAGTTCCAGGTCCCATACAATATCTTTGAGATCATGGTTTGTCACTTTCTCACTATTGAGTCCTGCCCAAAAGATATCACTGCGGATTTGAATACATGAAATTCACAAGATTAGTTTTAGTTTAATTGTAATTAAAAGATGAAAGAATTGTTATTTTGGAATAGAGATATTACCGAGGTTGAGTACTTAAGTAGTGTTTTTCAATTCTTTCCCTATCCGCCTTTGGAATTTTCTGCCACACCTTCCTCTGACCCCATCCTAGTTTTTTCTTTGTTGGCTTTTTTTGTCCTTCATCTTCATCACTTGATTGTTGCAGACCTACAGGTATTGAATCATGAAGGCTCGTTCCTTTTGGGGGATCGGGAATTGGATTTGTGGCATCGGTCTGAGATGCCTCTTGTGTTAACTGCAGATTGAAAGGAAACTAATTAGAAACTTCATTCGATAAAACAGAAACTGCAATGCAGTTTCCATTTCTGTAAAGCAGATGACACACTGCATTGCAGGAACTGGAAACTGCATTGCAGTTTCTGTTTCTGTAAAGCAGATAACACACTGCATTGCAGGAAACGAAAACTGCATTACAGTTTCTGTTTCTGCAATGCAGAAAATAGAAAAAAGCAGCAACTTGAACTGCAGTAATTGCATACCTCCTCGGAAGAGATAAGCTTGAATTGTGGTAGTTCTTCATCATCCTTTTTTGCCTCCTTTTTTGTTTTCTTATTTTTTTCGTACACATAGCGAGATGCTTGAAGCCTCTTTCTTTCTCTGTTCTTCAACCTTTGTACTCTTGAAGGAACAGCAGGTGTTGGAGCATCTTGCTTCTTCTCTTCTTCTCTCTCTTCTTGTTGCTTCTCTTGTTCTTTATTTTCTTCTTCTCTCTCATTTTCTTCTTCTCTCTCTTCTTGTTGCTTCTCTTCTTCTTTCTTTTCTTCTTCTTTCTCTTCAACTGGTTTTGTTGGTTGTTTTGTAGGCAGATCCATCTCCATTTCAAAGATTGTTGGGTCTGACAACAAGCTTTGAATTTCTGCCTTGTACTTTCCTTGAATCTCCTTTTTCTTGGCAATCTTCTCCATGTCAATATGAGTTTCCTTGCCTTCCAATTCTGCAATCCTCCTTTTCAGATTTTGTATTTCATTAAGCTGAATTGTAGATTCCACTGTCATTGTGGCAGTCACACATTCTTCATTATCTAATTTCTCTATGTATGTTGCCAACTCCACTTCCAGCTCCTTTGATCTCTTTTCTGCTTGGATAAATATATCCCACAATTCCTTCATTTTCTTCTCACTGTCTTCATTTTTTTCATCCTTCCACAGTTGTAATCTTTCCGGGCAAATGAAGCTAGGATCTTGTTGTTGGCGGTAGTTGATTTGGTCTGTCATGGACTTCACCAAGAGGTCTTGAATTGCAAGAGGTTCTTTTTCAGCTTCATTCTCAAACATTTTCTTCTTTCCAGCCTCTTTTAATTCTGGAGTTTGATCAGCATCATCAGGTTTTCCTTGGTTTTCTGCTTCCTCTGCTTCTCCTTGTTGTCCCTCATCATCTTCTTTTTCTTTTTCCTGCAGATTGAACAGAAACTAATTAGAAACTGCATTGCATTGGAGGAAACGAAAACCAAAATGCATAATTCACTGTTTAGAGATTCTTATACCTTGTCAAGAGGGTCTCCCTCTTCTCCGGTAGTTTTTCTCTTTTTATATGTTTTCAAAATACCCTGTACAATGAGATTGAATGATTTAGAAACTGCATTGGATAAAATGCAAACTGCAATGTAGAAAACACAAACTGCAATGCACTGTATACAAATTTCAATTACCTTCTCAACAGTGTCTTCCTCTTCCCTGGTAGTTTTTTGCTTTTTAGGAGTTTTGAAAATACCCTGTACAATGAGAATGATTTAGCATGGATTCACATTCAAGATACATTAAAACAGAACATGCGATAAATTGCATACCTCGATGTCATTCAAGTCCTTTATTTGGTTGAATCTTGTGTGGAGTTCCACAAGACTCCATTTAAGAATGGCAGGAGTTTCTTTCTCCTTGCCAAGGATTGGTTGTATGATGTTTGTCCTCTCACACAATAGAAACTGCACAGTTCAAAAACAAGATATATCAGAAATTAGGTTGGAAACTGCATAGGATAAAACAGAAACTGCGTTGCAGTTTCCATTTCTGCATTGCAGTAAATGGAAACTGCATTGCACTAAATGGAAACTGCATTGCCTAAAACTCAAAATGCATTGCATAAGCCACTGTTTACTTACCAATATTAGGATAGTGCAACCCGAAACAACTCCTATAGAGGCTTCTCCTCCCTTCTTTGCTTTTGCGGTCAAGGATTCATTCATGTAGGTTGAAACAGCTCTTGCCCACGAATAGGTTGAAAGTGTGTCTAGATTCACACAGTGCTCAAATAATTTCCAATGCAAAGTAGATGAAGAGTTGGCAAAAAGGAATGTCATGCACAGCAGAATCAATATTAGGCTGACCACCTCCTTGTCGTAATCAACTTCTTCTTCTTCTTCTTCTTCAACTTATTTCTTTTCTTTTCCTTTGTTCGTTTTTTTCTTTTGCTCTGTCTTTGCCTTTTCTTTCTTCGGTTGGTTTGCCAAGGCAATTGTCTTTTGTAATTCTGCTTTTACCTGGTTTTCCCTTTTCTCCAAAGTGCCTTGTTCCGAAGGTAGCAGTGTACCTATCATTGACAAGTTTGATAGATTTGCCTTCATTTGGCAATCCTAGAATCTGAGTCACTGCATTGCCTGTGATTTGGAATGATTTGGTTCCAAATTTGAAGGACTTTGTATCCGGATCAAATTTCTTGAGCAGCTGTACTAAGTCAAGGTCCGACTTATTCATGTTATTCATGTCAATTCTCTGGAGGTAAAACAGCTCGATCAAGTTCCAGAAAGGGGTTTTCTTGAGAAGCTTCTTCTGCCTTTCATTGAGCTTGTCCTTTATGTCTCTAATGATGCTGTTGAAAGCATAGGCATTGCACCGAAATTGGACATAGTCCAAGTGCTTTGCTTTCCGATCATAGTTTGGCTTTGGCTTTGGTTTACTCTTTTGAGCCATCATTTTGATTTTGCGCTTTGGTTGGTTTTCAGCTTCATTCTTTTGTGGTGACATTTCTTGTTCCTTTTGGTTTTATGCACTGTAGTTTCTTGTTCCTTGTGGTGACATTTCTTGTTCCTCTTGGTCACCACAAAAGAATGAAGCTGAAAACCAATCAAAGCGCAGAATCAAAACGATGGCTCAAAAGAGTAAACCAAAGCCAAAGCCAAACTATGATCGGAAAGCAAAGCACCCAGACTATGTCCAATTTCGGTGCAATGCCTATGCTTTCAACAGCATCATTAGAGCCATAAAGGACAAGCTCAATGAAAGGCAGAAGAAGCTTCTCAAGAAAACCCCTTTCTGGAACTTGATCGAGCTGTTTTATCGCCAAAGAATTGACATGAATAACATGAATAAGTCGGACCTTGACTTAGTACAGCTGCTCAAGACATTTCATCCGGATACAAAGTCCTTCAAATTTGGAACCAAATCATTCCAAATCACAGGCAATGCAGTGACACAGATTCTAGGATTGCCAAATGAAGGCAAATCTGTCAAACTTGTCAATGATAGGTACACTGCTACCTTCAGAACAAGGCACTTTGGAGAAAAAGGAAAACCATCAAAAAACCAGGTAGAAGCAGAATTACAAAAGACAATTGCCTTGGCAAACCAACCGAAGAAAGAAAAGGCAAAGACAGAGCAAAAGAAAAAAATGAACAAAGGAAAAGAAAAGAAAGAAGCTGAAGAAGAAGAAGAAGAAGAAGTTGATTACGACAAGGAGGTGGTCAGCCTAATATTGATTCTGCTATGCATGACATTCCTTTTTGCCAACTCTTCATCTACTTTGCATTGGAAATTATTTGAGCACTGTGTGAATCTAGACACACTTTCAAGCTATTCGTGGGCAAGAGCTGTTTCAGCCTACATGAATGAATCCTTGACCGCAAAAGCAAAAGCAAAAGCAAAAGCAAAGAAGGGAGGAGAAGCCTCTATAGGAGCTGTTTCGGGTTGCACTATCCTAATATTGGTAAGTAAACAGTGGCTTATGCAATGCATTTTGAGTTTTAGGCAATGCGGTTTCCATTTAGTGCAATGCAGTTTCCGTTTACTGCAATGCAGAAACGGAAACTGCAAAGCAGTTTCTATTTTATCCTATGCAGTTTCCAACCTAATTTCTGATATATCTTGTTTTTGAACTGTGCAGTTTCTACTGTGTGAGAGGACAAACATCATACAACCAATCCTTGGCAAGGAGAAAGAAACTCCTGCCATTCTTAAATGGAGTCTTGTGGAACTCCACACAAGATTCAACCAAATAAAGGACTTGAATGACATCGAGGTATGCAATTTATCGCATGTTCTGTTTTAATGTATCTTGAATGTGAATCCATGCTAAATCATTCTCATTGTACAGGGTATTTTCAAAACTCCTAAAAAGCGAAAAACTACCAGGGAAGAGGAAGACACTGTTGAGAAGGTAATTGAAATCTGTATACAGTGCATTGCAGTTTGTGTTTTCTACATTGCAGTTTGCATTTTATCCAATGCAGTTTCTGAATCATTCAATCTCATTGTACAGGGTATTTTGAAAACATATAAAAAGAGAAAAACTACCGGAGAAGAGGGAGACCCTCTTGACAAGGTATAAGAATCTCTAAACAGTGAATTATGCATTTCGGTTTTCGTTTCCTCCAATGCAATGCAGTTTCTAATTAGTTTCTGTTCAATATGCAGGAAAAAGAAAAAGAAGATGATGAGGGACAACAAGGAGAAGAAGAGGAAGCAGAAAACCAAGGAAAACCTGATGATGCTGATCAAACTCCAGAATTAAAAGAGGCTGGAAAGAAGAAAATGTTTGAGAATGAAGCTGGAAAAGAACCTCTTGCAATTCAAGACCTCTTGGTGAAGTCCATGACAGACCAAATCAACTACCGCCAACAACAAGATCCTAGCTTCGTTTGCCCGGAAAGATTACAACTGTGGAAGGATGAAAAAAATGAAGACAGTGAGAAGAAAATGAAGGAATTGTGGGATATATTTATCCAAGCAGAAAAGAGATCAAAGGAGCTGGAAGTGGAGTTGGCAACATACATAGAGAAATTAGATAATGAAGAATGTGTGACTGCCACCATGACAGTGGAATCTACAGTTCAGCTTAATGAAATACAAAATCTGAAAAGGAGGATTGCAGAATTGGAAGGCAAGGAAACTCGTATTGACATGGAGAAGATTGTCAAGAAAAAGGAGATTCAAGGAAAGTACAAGGCATAAATTCAAAGCTTGTTGTCAGACCCAACAATCTTTGAAATGGAGATGGATCTGCCTACAAAACAACCAACACAACCAGTTGAAGAGAAAGAAGAAGAAAAGAAAGAAGAAGAGAAGCAACAAGAAGAGAGAGAAGAAGAAAATGAGAGAGAAGAAGAAAATAAAGAACAAGAGAAGCAACAAGAAGAGAGAGAAGAAGAGAAGAAGCAAGATGCTCCAACACCTGATGTATGTTACAAAACATACACTCTTAGAAAATAAACAAGACTATAAGCTTTTCAGATATATGTTAGAAAACCAACAGGTTTCAAAGGAGATTGGAGATTGTTTGTTCTCTTATATTGTAGTCGTACATTAAGTGCTCTTAGTTTTGCAGAGGGAAAGTTGTGCGCAGCATTTTCTATATGCTTCATTTTAACATACAGTATATCTTGTTCAAAGATGGCATCTCCGTGGATGAAAGGCAGAAGGTTTATGTATGTGAACGGAAGCAGCCAAGAGGCTTTTGTGTTGATCAAGGAGAAAGTTATATGGGTGCCTAGCCTATTCATAATAGATTAAAAAAATTGGCCCTGAGCTAAAAGGGTTATGAAGAATCTGCTAAGATAATTGACTTTGGTTTAAATGCAGGCCTCTATCCTAATTTCTACTAAAGAATACCTTCCATAAAATTATATTTTTGTTATTGACCCCGAAAATCAAAATTTGTAGCTCTACCTAAATTCCCACAACGTCTGATCAAGTGTCAACTTAATATTAAGCAAATCACCTTGTTAAAGCAGGAAATGACCTTAACATCCAGTCATTCTTTGACATCTTCATAGCAGAGTAAAGAGAACCATTCACGAAGCAAAATGAGAAACAAGTACCATCATGGTCGCGAATGGTGGCATAGCGACTATTAGCCAGAGGGCACGAGCTTCGGTTACAAATCCCAGTGACGTTATATGGGTTTCTACAGAATATCCCAGTTTCAATTCTGACAAGAACAGGAACAAAAAAACAATTAACACTCAAAAATAGTAAAAAAATAAAAAATAAAAACCAGGTAAAAAATAAAAATTTACAGACAAAAAAGGATATTAGAGAAAGAAAATGGCATACTTGGACATGAAGCTGCAGTGTTTGTGCCTGATAACCTGCCATATGACCTCGTCGTTCTGCATATTTACTCAAACACTTTCGATTTCGATTTTCGCTGAGCGGTTGACCGCAACGGACCGAGTATATTATAAATAAATAAATAAAATTGAAAACTCCATAGAAATTGCAGAGGCAAAGAGTGACAGAAAGAGAATAGGGTTTTGCTAAAACATGACAGAGAAGAGGGAGGGGGAGAGAGAGAGAGAGAGAGATTCAGGCTATTGGGATTCGCCTTTTCCCGGGAGGATTGCCAATGTATAAATTTCTAAGATTCCGATTCTGGAAGGATTTTCACATTAAATAGGTGATTATGTCAAAAGTGAACATACGGGATGGGATGAGTAATACAAATGTTGATAGAGAAAAAGAAGAAACGGCGCTTTGATTTTTTATTTTTTTCGGGTCAAAACGGCGCTTTGATTTGATGTGCTGGGAAGAAGAACAAAATTAGGGGTATGAAAAAAGACCAGCAAGCTTTGGGCTTGCCATCAAGTTTTGGGGCAATGGCCCAATATCTTCTTTTATTTTTAACTATGAAATGGCCCACCACCCAAACTCATTTTGGCCCCTACCCATCACCATATCTTCTATTCTATCTATCTACTATAGGGGCATGTTTGGTATGCCTTACTGGACTGAACTGTGTTAAATAACACTTAAAACCCATGTTTGGTAAAAGAAGGTACTAAGTTAAATGGGATTGTATAGGACAACAATAAAAAAAACACTTCACTTGCTATTCTAATATAGCGAGGCTGAAAAGGGGTTCACAAAATAACACCATGCCTATATAGAACACGCGAGTCTAGGCGCTTCTTTCTCTCTCGTTTCTTTCAGCATCTCCTCTCTCTCTCTCTCTCTCTCTCTCTCTCTCTCTCTCTCTCTCTCTTATTTCCTACCAAGGCAAGATTTCTGGCCTTCTCTGGAGATGACCCATTTATGTTTTAGGTCCTTGACTCGGCAGTAGCCTACTTGAACGGCGTCGTATCCATCTGTGACTGGGACTACTTTGTCGCTGGGTTGGAAGAAGCTCATCATGCCGACCTTTGTGGCCATAACTTCTATGCCAGCCTCCATGCTCATGGTCACTCCGATTGGTTTCTTCTTCGTGGATTTTGCGATGGGTAGAAATAGGTGGTGGTTGTGGGTTGGTGGGGTGAGAAATGAATAGCAGCATTTTGAGGAGAAGAATGAGACATTAGGAAGAAGGGAAGAAGATGATGAAGCTGAAATTGAAAATATTGACATCCATGCTCTCAAATGCATAGCATGAGTTGTTCAATTTCACACTTCATATTCGAAGAGAGATTTCTTATCCTTTTAGAATTGGGTTTGGGAAAAGTGCAATTTACAGATATTTGGGACTACCTAAGCTGAGACACTTTTTTTTTATTTATTTATTTATAAAATCTATTGGAAATACCCAAGCTAAACTCTAGGCTTTAAAAAGAGGGATTTTTTTCTTCTAATTTTCTTTGGTAATTTGTATTTATATTTATACATCACAACAACCCCCATTACAATTTTTGGTATCAATTTTGTTCGTGTATATTTTTTTTCTTCTTGCTTGAGTAATTAGAAATAATTTTAAAAAAATTATTTTTTAGTCCGACACAGAACCAAACATAGGTCTTCACTATTTTTACAATCCAGCTTCTTAGTCCGATGCAATACCAAACGTAGGTCAGTATATAATCCGGCTTAGGCCAATCTGAGCTAATCCAAGACAGTCCCAGGATTTAGTCCAGTCTATGACAATCCGCCATACCAAACGACCCATATGAGTATTTCTATGGTACAATGACTGCACCCGTCAGACCAAAAAAAAAAAAATTGACTGCACCCGTGCAGTCACTCACATGGGAGTCACGTGCTATTTTTTCAAAACAGGTGAAACCTGCTGTGATGGTCAACCAATTAAAGTTAGCCAAAACAATTCACGTGTGATCTCTTCTTGAAGTTTTCTTCTTCAAACTCATCTTTTTCGTCTTCTTCAAACTCCTCTTTTGCAAGGGAGATTTTGGAAAAACCCAAAGGAGAGAGAAATTTTTTAAAAGAAGCCAAAATGGACAAAATTGCCCTTATTTATTTTTGGATATCCTATGGAATCCTTTACATTTGGATATCTTTTATTTGAAAGTTGAGGGTTTGGATTTTACGCATATTTTTAGGGTTTAGCATTTCGGGTTAATAATTGGAATTGGAATTGGGTTTTTCCAGTCGTTGGTGGGTTGTCGGCACTCATCTGTTCTGCAATCGGCACTCCCCTCGTTCTGAAGGCAAGTGTGAACTATCTTGGTTTCATGCAATTTCAAAGTGTGGTCATGACTTGGGGCGAGACATGGGTAATTTCAGGCTCTCTCAATATTCTTGAGACCTTGGGTTTCTTAACATAATTACACATCTTTTTATAAAACTTCAAAGTGCCTTTTATATTTTTCTTCCCTCCCTTGTCCACTATTATTACTACCCATACTCTCTTTTTGTCTTATTTTGATTTTTATTGTAGTAATAAACTACCATTTGAATTTGTTAGTGTGTATATTTAACTAAGTATATGCAATATCTTTTGCATATACTGTAATAAACTACCACTAGCAGATTCGCATTTTCTTCTTCTTTCTCTACTGTAATAAATTGGTTAAGAGGGAAAGGAAGATGGGGATTGGGAGAGAAAGGGGTTAGAAGGAACCAAATTGCCGATATAAATTAGTTCAATGCTAATTGTGAAAAGTTTGTTCTTGATTTATGGCAATTTGGATGAAATTGCCTCAAATCTAATGAATATATATATATATAACCCAGTAATGCTGCAGCTATATTATTATTTTATTTAAAAAATCTAATTTTTTAAAGAAACATTAATAAAACCGAGTATAGCCGGTCGGCTGTACTATTTTTCAAACAAAATTTAAAAAAACCTGGCATAACCGCACGGCTATACTATTTATATATATTAGAAAAAGGACCTGCTTAGTAAGGCCGAGCGGCTATACTAGGAAAAAACCAAGTACCGCCGCCCGGCTATACTATTTTTTAAAAGTAATTAGAAAAGAAAAAGCCAGTAAAGCCGGACGGCTATACTATTTTTTTAAAATAAAAAAATTGAGTATACCCGCACAGCTATACTATTTTTGAAAAATAAAAATAAAAAAACCGGGTATCGCCACCCGGCTATACTATATATATATATATATATACTATTTTTTTAAAAAGGGGGGAAACATAGTATAGCCGACGACTGTACTATTCTTTTAAATAAAAAACCGAGGTATATTGCTCTTGCTTTTCTTGAGTTTGAATCGTGGTTGCCCATTTTTCTCAAGTTGATGAATAGAAGGGGGATGCTCAAATTCCTCAATGATGATTTGAATTTAATCTACATATCAATGCTCTTGGAATATCTTTTCATGGTTATTGTGAAAAGTTTTGTTCTTGGTTCATGACACTCAACCACATTTTCTATGTTTGAAACTAAAGGGTAAAAATTAATGAAAGACAATAGCAGCGATCCTGAAACTGAAAGTTACCCCTGCCCATGATCCATAAGCTTTCTTCAAGATCACTTCCATCATAGCCACTTGGTATATAGTGCTTGGTCTAGACTTATCTGTAAAGTGCTGTCTTTGATTTGGATTTGTATATGATTGTTGCTTCAATTTTTTATTTTTGGAATTTTGACATGGAAGGCATGATGCTTGTGGTTTGTAGGTTGTTGGGTACCTTAACAGCAAGCAGGAGGCACTGTTCAAAAGAATGATTTGGGAAGCAATGAACAAGGACTATGATAAGGTAATGCCTTTGGAAATTCACAAATTTTATCATATGTGTGTTCACAAGGATTCGGTGCAATGCTAGGGGCTTTCTTAGTTTCTGTTTATTCCATTGTTTCTTTTTATTTGTTGTCTATATTTTTGGCTTTTGAGTCTTTAGATTGAAAATCATTGAGGTTATGTAGTTAATCATGATTATCAGCCCCTGCATTATTTGCCTTTTCATTCTCCTTAGCTCTGTGATTGTGCGGGAATTCTGCACTTTTAAAACTGACCTGTTTTCTTGTATTTGAGTTTATGTTTGCTGCATGTCATATGTGCGTTGTGATCTGAAGCATAGGCTTGGAAGTCTCATCCAGCTTAGAGTTCTTGCCTAGTTCTGAGCTGTTATTGGAGTCACACACTGCATAACTGTGTTGAAAATTTTCACTTCAATCTTATTTGCATTTGACTTATTTTTTGTTCTTTCGACTATCTGTGTATGTTTTACTGCCAGCATTGAGTCTTATGTATTGATCTCTATATGCAACTATAAAATTGGCAGAGAAAGAGTAGAAAACGAGCCAGAATGGCCAAGAAAGCTGCTCCAGCTAAATAGCCAGAAAAGGCTGTCAAAGTTTCTACTGTGATGGATACTAAGAATGTAAGTTAATAAACTGGTTTATAAAATTTTTGGTGCTTAAATTTTCCTGCAATGTTGATTGTCCTACTTATAATTTATTTAACAGATACTAATGTGACATTTTGTTCTTGCAGAGGCTGAGTTCAAAAATCAACTATGATGCTTTGGATAAATTAAATGAAGAGCTTGTAAACATCTTTTATATGTCTTATTTTAGAATCAATTTTGCTTCATTCATGCTTTGCAAATCTCATATTATGTTCTGTCAACATCCAAGGTCTAGTTAACTGATGCACAGACTACAAGTGACTAAAAGCGAATCAAATCTAATGGCACGTTTAATTTCGATTGTCAAATGATGTTACTTGTTCAATATATTTTTTGTTTTCTTAATGTCTGGTTAGTGTGCAGACACCAAATCCCTGTTTAATGGAATAATAAAGGTATATACAAGTGTCACAAACCATGGCAACATAGAACTTAATACGTAAAAGAATGATCAATTGTGCAGGTTGTTTACTTATTGGGCAAGGCAATTAACGGGAGACTTTAAAAAAAAAGGAAAATCTTTCATCCTTTTACACGGTTAATAGTTTTTTTTGGCCATGCAATGTAGTTCCTAGTTAGAAATCCTGGTAGGTTTTAGAGAATAGAGTTTCTTTCTGCGAGTAATTGGTAGAACCTTTTCTAATTTTTTTTTTTCCCCATGTGTAAAATCAGGGTTATGCACCTGCATTCGAAGAAGGCACAAAGTCTAATTGTGGCAGTCATGGTGATATGCAACTGTCAAATGACAAGAACAGTTTTGAAAGCAGCCATGATGATGATTTTGAGCGTGAAAGTAATGGATATAGTGAAGAGGCTGAAGCCAGACAAGGCCATGATGATGATGATACATATGTTGCAAATGACGAATATAATGGATGCAACTACGATGACGAATACAATTACAATGAGGAATGTGATTTTGATGAATTATGACCCAAATAGTCAATTCTTTTTTCATGATTCAGTTGTATCATGTTACGATCAAAAGTTAAGCAATTAAAACTTCTGGTTTTTTTATAACTTTTTTGAATTGGTATCAGTCTGAGGAGCGATGCAATTGAGCATTGCTTGCATGTCAAAACTATGTGAACTATAATCATGAGCAAAAATTTGTAAATTGAAACACTGAAAGGTTGGTTCCAAGCTGTTCACACTTTATTTAGTGTAGAGAGAAGTACCAGTTTGACAACAATATTTCCCCAACATTGACAACACCAAAAGACTTCTCAATATTATATACGAGTCTGATGAAAATTTGATCATTGGTTTGTATCTCAAACTGTGAATTTATATAATTCAGCTAAATTTATTCAATGTTGAAAAATCTTTACATAGGAACACAGACTGAATTGTCTCGGTTCCAACTTCCAAGTTGTTCAGATTTTGCTAGCGAGAGCAAGGTCCTTGGTATGATGGCCCTGAGCATGTCTTCTTCTTCCTTAACTCAACACTGGCAACATCAACAGCCTTCTAAACTCGTAAAGCCTTAGCCTCAATCTCAACTTCCTCACCAGGGTAAGCATATGCTCCACCGTGCATGAAATTGCCTCCTTTTAGTAAAGAGAGGAGGAGGAGGAGGGGGTGGGGTGTTGGGGGGTGGGGCGGGGGGGTTGGTGTGGTGGGTACTTTGAAGAAACAAATAATACGACCGGGTTCAAGGAGATCAACTTTAATGCCTTCCATGATAAAGGACTCAAAGAACTTGTCTGGCAGCCCATCCATTGTCATTGCCATTTCACCTTCTTTCTCCAAGAACTTCTTCACTGTCTCCATACTTGTTTCCTCATTTCTCCAGAAGCCTTAGCCATCAGAGAAACAACAGATAAAAGAGTCACATTCAACATCAAGGGGTCCTAATACCCTTAGCCCAAGCCATTTGCAAACCTCTAAGGAGACTCCATAACTCAGCCTCTGAATGAAACATGCATTTAAATTTAAACTCATGGATTTTAAGCTACAACATACATGAATCAAACATTCAAAGAGGCGGAAGTGACTTTTAGATCTTATTAAGCCTAATGCTACGAAATTCCAAGTATCTTTCTAGGTCTAATCTCACTTAATTATGCATAAAAGAAAAGGGAGGAAAGGATGAGACCTTCTTATCCTTGAAGCTCTCTTGGATGGTCTCCAACTTTTCACCTTTGGAAAGACCTTTTTCCTTGTTGCTTGCTTAATAGAGTCTTCACAAGGTACCAAAGTAGATACCCTCTAGTTCATACTCACAAAAGTAGTGTAAGAGATGAAGAAGATGACCAAGAGGAGGTAAGGTGCTAGCCCTCTCCTCTTGGTGGCCGGTTCTAGCATGGTAGAGCGGAGATTTCTCTCCTCTCAAACCCACTCCAAAGTTGGATTCTTCAAACCCTAGAAAGAAAACGGTCTAAGTGTGGCTTATATAAGCCAATACAAAAGATGAACCAAAACCCCATCCTTGTATTTTATCCATATTGTTTCTTGGGCTCATTTTACTTATGTTGTCATACAACACATGTTCTCTTGGGCTCATTTAATTCCAATTTTTTTAGATCTTGAAAATAGTTTGGAGTTTGGAGTTCAATACCAAACAAGTTTATGATCTTAAAATCACTCTTTGAAAAATTCATGTTTTTAACAAGAATCATAGTTTTTGAATTTACTTTTTTAAGTAGGATACCAAACATGACTTAAAGCTCCCAAAATATTAAGGCTTATTTTATGATATGTCCCCTCAAAGTGTATTTGAGTCTCACTTTGCCCCTTGAACTCATTTTGTCTCACTTTACTCCTTTTTTCACACATATTTGTCTCACTTTGTCTAGATTCCAGCGAGGCCAACAATTTTTGGTCAAAATATTAATTAAAAATTAAAAAAAAACTCAATTAATATACATTATGTTTTAAGTATTTAATCTTATTTAAAATTTAGTTTTTAATTAATATTTTAACTAGAAATTGTTGGCCTCACTGAAATCGAGGCAAAGTGAGGCAAATATGTGTGGAAAAGGGAGTAAAGTGAGACAAAATGAGTTTCATGGGGCAAGGACGGATTCAAGAAAAGGGGCTAATATTTTTCTTGGCTTTGGGGACTCCAAGTAAAATAATAATAATAATAATATAATAACAAACCTTTCTCCTTCTCTCAGAAATACTATGCAGCTAGAAGAAGCAATGCAAATGAAATTCAATAGAAGCAATGCAAATGAAATTCAATAGAAGCAATCCAAACTACAGAAGGACCAGACTAGCCACTATTTAACCTCAAGCCTTGGAGTTTCAACTTCAAAACCACCTTAATTAGTTGATACTCATAAAAATATTTAAAATAGAGCCAAAGAAGAGGGGTTTATAGTTTATTTTGGCAAAAAAGGAAAGGGGATTTAGGGCCACTAGGGAACATAGAGCATGAAGAAGTTATTAAATTTTCATGTTGGCAGACATTAAATATTTCCTATGTTTGTTTTGATAGTAATTTATTATTACTACCATGTTATTTGTTCCAAAAGCAGTCATAAATGTGTTTCTTTTTAGTCAAAAGAGGTGAGCTAATATTAAACAAAAAAAATCACAGGGCAGGAGACAAAGAGATTGTGGGCTAATATTTTTTGGAGTAGGATTAGCTTATAAAATTTGTACTAAGTTTAGTATTTTAAAAATTTTACACCGTACTAGAGTCCAGCCTAACCTATACATAGATTCGTTCTTATTCAAGGGGCAAAGTGAGACTCAAATACATTTTCAGGGGGTATATAAAAAAAAAAAAAAAAGCCAAATATTAATACAGAGAGAGAAAATGGAATGGGAAAGTCAATAAAAAAATTAATTACAAATATATCACTATATTTTAAAATATATATATATTTAGTTTGTTTAATTTTAGCTAGTCATTGTACTCTAATCTAATGGTTGAAAACTTGTGTCAAATGAAAGAAAGATAATTATCCGGTAAAAGAATATTTTTGTTAAAAAAATCAATTCTATGATGACGTTAGTAGGGCTTAGTTTCCACATCATCAAACCGCTCGGCAATTCATCATCCTTGACAATTTGACATTTTGTGGTCCAAAATATCCAATAAGGCCTTGTTTCTTTATTGCCAATTCAAAGAGATTCGAATATTTTAAACGTATAGCCGAGCGGCTATATTCTTTAAATATATTCCAAGCGAACACGAAGCTTGCATTTGCAGTCAAGCCATTTCGCTTCTCTATCAACTCAAGCTTCGATTTGTTTTCTTTGGTTTCGGCCGCTTCGTCCTCCGGGTTCGGCAACAAAAAAATACCCAACCGGCTAGGCACCCGCCTAGCGACCGCCTAGCATCCTTGCGCCCGCCTAGCGACCGCCTAGCCGCCTCGCGCCCGCCTAGCAACCGCCTAGCTGCCTCGCGCCTTCCTAGCAACAGCCTAGCCGCCTCGAGCCCGCCTAGCTACCTAGCCGCCCACCTAGGCCGATTTTTCGAACACTGCGATTGACTGAAAGTCTGAAACAACAATGGCCTCTTTCAGCGTCCTTTGGCTTCTTTCGCAATCTATGCTTTCTCAGCTGCTTCTGGTTTCATGTGTCCATGGCTTCAAATGCTACTACCGATCCATCTGAAGGTACTAGCCATCTTTCAGGTATAGCATAAATACGTTATGTGATGTGTACGCAATGATTGAATTGAGAATGCAGTGACGGCGGCGTTGATCTCAATATTCAAGCAATGGGACATGCAAGCCCTGCTTATCAGTGGAGGAGAGCAACGCATTGGATTTGCCATCAATGGAAGTGAGTTTGAAAAGCCAGAGAATAATCCAGCCATCACTTGTGACTGTACTTATCACAAAAATACTACCTGCCACATCACCAAACTGTATGTTATTACCCTCCTCTCTCTCTCTCTCTCTCTCCCCATATTCGTTAGTCTTGTGTTGTTGACTGTAGCAAATCAATTAATTATCAAGTTTAGAAAACTAAGCAGAACATGCCTGACATATCAATTGTAATGTTAAGTGCCTAACTGCTCAATCTTTTTTCTTTCCAGTCGAGTTCATGCTCTGAACAAACGAGGGGTGTTTCCAAAAGAATTTGAGGCTTTAAGATATCTGGCCGCTTTGTATGAAGTTTTTCCAACCCCCTTCTCATATAAAAGACACAGGTTTCTTACAGTTCAAAATTGTCTCGAATACTTTTTATACGCAGAGATTAATCGCTGGTCATTGCATTTTGTTTCAATTCTTGTAGGAAACTTGATCTGAACTATTTCACCGGTCCCCTACCAGCATTCATCGGCAATATGTCTGCGTTGACAGTATTGTAAGTAGTGAAACATAGACTCCCAAGTGAGTTATACCATATGGCCAAAGAACATAGTACTATACATAAAATTACTCCGTTTTTATCCTGAATTATAAACGGGTGCTAATATCTTTAATTGATATTTCCATTCAGGTCAATTGCCCACAATTCATTCTCTAGGCCCATCCCCAAGGAGCTTGGAAACCTTAAGGAGCTAACTATGCTGTAAGCAAAGACAACTGAGAAATGCTCAATTGGGACATGTTAGATATAGAACCCCATATCATTTAATTCTTCAACATGACTTGTTGCAGGTCCTTTGGATCAAATAATTTCTCCGAAACACTCCCTCCAGAACTTGGTAACTTCGTCAATCTCGGGCTATTGTGAGTGCTTCATTTAACTCATCGAATTTGAATCACATGTTGCAATGTGTAATTATTTACTCTTAAAGGAGCAGTTTATTTGTTAATTCATTATCGATGAGCAAGGAGTGCATTTATCGTATGAAATTGGTAGCAATCAGTTTATTATTTTCACAGTAACATGGACAGCTGTGGACTCGGTGGAGAAATTCCTTCCACATTTGCTAAGCTCATCAACATGAAAATCCTGTAAGTTTTTTGTTTATTCAGTACTTTGAGATTTCTATTCTGGGATGAGCTTACTGTTATCATTCTGAGTTTATCTCAGTATTTTCAGATTTAGGAAGAGGTGATCTTGTAGTGCATTTTAGCTAGAGAGAATGAAGAAGAAATAGAAATGTACTGTTCTATTGATTTCTGCAGAGACTGCAGCTTACATAGTGTGACTGCTAGGAGAGAATTGTGATTCTCTCCTAACAGAATTTACAACTGTCATCCTATTAGATGTTGACACATGTCATAGCAAATCTAAGCTAGAGAACCTAGACTATGATCTAATGGCTCTCATTACATCACTTAAATAAACTGACCAAAATAGAGCAAAAAATAGATAATAGCTTCTGCTCTAAGTAATCAGCTGCAGGATTATATTTCAACACTCCCTTCTAATCCTTTAGCTGATTTCACACCAAGCAAGCTTCTCAGCCTCACAAAACGATCCTTAGGTAGAGCTTTAGTCAAAATGTCTGCTATCTGATCTTCTGTTTTGTAGTATATCAGTTCAATTTCTTTTGTTTGAATGGCTTCTCTGATAAAATGAAATTTCCTGCTGATGTGTCTTGTCTTTTGGTGATGGACTGGATTCCTTGCCATTGCAATTGCTGAGGTGTTATCACATAGAATCTGAGTCCCTTCTATCTGTTCTTCACCAAAATCTTCAAGCACAAATCTCAGCCACTTAGCTTGTGAAGTTGCTTCTGCAGCACTCACATACTCAACTTCGGCTGTAGATAGAGCAACTGTGTTTTGCTTGATGGAAGCCCAAGAGAACATGCCTGAGCCTAGTGTGAAGGCATATCCTGAGGTGCTCCTCATATCATCCTCACTCCCAGCCCAGTCACTGTCACAGTACCCAATTAGAGTAGCTGTCTTCCCCTTTGCAAACTCAATTCCAAAATCCAATGTGCCTTGAATGTATCTCAGCACCCTTTTAACAGTTCCCATGTGTTTCTTTGAGGGATTGTGCATAAACCTAGCAAGCAAGCTAGATGCAAACATGACATCTGGTCTTGTGGCAGTCAGATAAAGGAGACTTCCTACAATCTGTCTGAATTCACTTTCATCTGCTGCTTCACTCCCATCTTCTCTACACAATTTCTCATTCACCACTAATGGAATTGCCACTGACTTGCAGTCTCTCATTCCAAACTTCTCAAGAATTTTCATGGCATATTTCTTTTGATGAATGAAAATATGCTTGTCAGTTTGTTCCACTCCCATGCCAAGAAAATGATGCAACAGACCCAAGTCTGTCATCTCATAGTGTTGCATCATATCTTGTTTAAATTCTTCAAGCATTTTAGGATAGCTTCCAGTATATATAATGTCATCTACATAGAGGGAGACAATGATAATACCTGAGGTGTCACTAGTTTTGATATAGAGAGTAGCTTCACTTAAGCTTTTCTTGAAACCTGCAGTGTTGAAATAGGCATCTATTTCATCATACCAGGCCCTTGGGGCTTGCTTCAGTCCATATAGAGCCTTGTTCAACTTGAACACCTTGGTTTCCTTGCTCTCTTGAACATATCCTTGAGGTTGTTCAACATAAACTTCCTCCTTTAGAATGCCATTGAGAAAGGCAGACTTCACATCCAATTGAAATAGGTTCCATTCCTTTTGTGCTGCAAGGGCTATCAAAGTTCTGATGGTGTCAAGTCTTGCCACAAGGGCAAATGTCTCATTATAGTCGATTCCAGGCTTCTGTGAATAGCCTTTAGCCACAAGCCTAGCTTTATTCTTCTGCACAGTACCATCTAGGTTCAGTTTGACCTTGTAGACCCACTTAACACCTATTACTGGTTTGTTAGATGGCCTGTCAACTAATTTCCAAGTATTGTTCTTCTCAATCATCTCCAATTCAGCCTCCATTGCACATCTCCATGATTCATCCAAATCTGCTTCTTCAAAGCTGTCAGGTTCTACAATGCACATGTTGCATTGTGCCATGATGTCATTAATACTCCTCCACTTGTGAGGTGTGTGATCAAGCCTTTGAGTCTCTTCAAGCATTTCTTCCCCTTGAGGTGCAATTTCTTCTTCCATCTGCATTTGAGTATCCAAGAACTGAGAGTGATCATCTAATACCCTCTGTTCAGTTTCTGCAGTATCTTGATTTCCATCTGGCATAGGTACTCCCACATCTGCATTGCTAGGATTCTCCCATTTCCATGAGGCTTCTTCATCAAAATAGACATCCCTAGACAAGATAATCTTTCTTGTCTTAGGATCATACAGTCTATAGCCTTTTTCACACAATCCATAGCCCACAAAAATGCATTTGTGACTGTTTTCTTCCAACTTGTGTCTCAAAACAGAAGGAATAAGCACATGACATAGGCATCCAAACACTTTCAAGTGTGCAATACCTGGCTTTCTTCCTGTGTAGACCTCAAATGGTGTCATTTTCTCAAGAGATTTAGAAGGACACCTGTTGAGAAGGTAGACTGCTGTATGAACAGCTTCTGCCCAAAACTCATAAGGAAGACTCTTTTCATGTAGCATAGACTTTGCCATCTCAATCACTGTCCTGTTCTTCCTCTCAGCAACACCATTTTGCTGAGGAGAATATGCCACTGTCAGTTGTCTTTGTATTCCAGCCTCACTGCAGTATGTAAGAAATTCATTTGACATGAATTCTCCACCTCTATCACTTCTAAGTGATTTCACTTTGTGTCCACTCTGCAATTCTGTCATTGCTTTGAATTTCTTGAAACATTCAAAAGCATTGGATTTATTTCTGAGAAAATAAACCCAAGCCATTCTTGTATAGTCATCAATGAATAGCAGAAAGTATCTATTCTCTGACATTGATGCTATCTGCATTGGACCACAGATGTCAGTGTGAACTAATTCAAGTGGAGACTGAGCTCTCCAAGTAGATTCTGCAGGAAATGAGTCTCTATGCTGCTTTCCCAGCTTGCAGCCTTCACACACTGCTAAATCCTTCTCTAGACTAGGCAGTCCATGAACCATGTCTTGATTTGCTAGCATCTTGATGCTTTGATCATTAAGATGACCCAGCCTTTTATGCCAAGTCTGCAAACTGTGAGTCACACTTGCTCTCAACACCAACTGAGTAGCAGGTACCATTGTGAGAGAGAAACACCTATTGCTAGTCATTGGAACCTTAGCTATAGGATTTTGCAGTGACCAATCATCAAAAATTGTCACCATTCCCTTTCCAAATACTAAACAATACCCATGTTCCATCATCTGACCAACACTTAGCAAGTTCTCCTCCAAACTAGGCACCAACATCACTTCTTGAATGTGTTTTCTGCCTGTTTTGGTTTCTATCACAAGAGTACCTTTTCCTGCAACTTGAACTGTCTCTCCAGTCCCCATTTTCACCTTGGAAGTTACATCCCTTCGAATGTCTATCAGTAGCCTTTCATCTCCAGTCATATGGTTGCTACAACCACTGTCCACATACCAAGAGTTGCTCATTTTCACATCTGTCACAGCATTGCATGCATAAAACAATGTTCCAGTTTCTTCAACCTGATTGGCATAGTTCACCTTCTGCACAGATTGATTGTCATGGCAATTTCTAACCATGTGACCAAACTTTCCACATCCTCTGCATTTTGGTTTTCCTTCAAACCAGCACTTGCCATAGTGCAGTTTTTCACAGTGCTTGCAGGGTGTTTTAGTTCCATCATTTGATGCATTTGGTTTGGGATTTGAATTGGACTTGTTATTCCAATTCTTCCCATTTTCCTTCAAGTTCTTCTGAGACTTGTTACCTCCAGAAGAACTTCCATTCTTAGAGCTTTTACTCTCAATGTTCAGACTAGTGAAAGCCTTTTCTGTGGAATTTTCATTGTGCCTATCTAATCTGAGCTCAAAGTTCTTGAGAGATGCAACCACTTCTTGAATTTCAAGAGTGTCAAGATCCTTTGAATGCTCAATCACAGAACATATGGAGTCATAAGATCTAGGCAAGCTAATAAGCAATTTCTGCACAACTCTTTCTCTAGGTAACTCTTCACCATAATTCTTCATTTGATTAATCAGATCAAACAGTTTAGCAGCATAAACAGAAAATGATTCACTATCCTTCATACGAGTGTATTCAAACTCTCTACGTAAGCCTTGTAGTTTCACACTTCTTACCTGTTTATCACCTCTAAACTCTTGCTTCAAGATATCCCATGCACCTTTTGAGGTTTCTTCATTCACTATTCTGGGAAAAATTTGGTTTGAGACTGCACCTTGGATCAGTCCAAGTGCACGAGCATCTTTCATCAAAGTCTCAGCCGTTACAGATTTCTCTTCTTCAGCAGCTTTAGATCCTTCTTCCTTTCCTTTTGCCTTCGTTGGATCTGAAGCATCAAAGCCATTTTCAACCAAATCCCACAGTCCATGAGATTTCAGAATGGTCTTCAATCTAATGCTCCAAAACTCATAGTTTTCTCCATTGAATACTGGTGTACGAAGCTCAGAAGAGCTTGATCCTGCCATATTAGACATCAGACACAGCTAGACAAGCTTCGTGAAGTTTTGAGTGAGCTCAAACGTCAGCTCAGCCAAGCACCAGCTCCTTCTTCACAGATTCACGCCCAATAAACAATCAAACTAGGCTCTGAGGCCATGTTATCATTCTGAGTTTATCTCAGTATTTTCAGATTTAGGAAGAGGTGATCTTGTAGTGCATTTTAGCTAGAGAGAATGAAGAAGAAATAGAAATGTACTGTTCTATTGATTTTTGCAGAGACTGCAGCTTACATAGTGTGACTGCTAGGAGAGAATTGTGATTCTCTCCTAACAGAATTTACAGCTGTCATCCTATTAGATGTTGACACATGTCATAGCAAATCTAAGCTAGAGAATCCACCTAGACTATGATCTAATGGCTCTCATTACATCACTTAAATAAACTGACCAAAACAGAGCAAAAAATAGATAATAGCTTCTGCTCTAAGTAATCAGCTGCAGGCACAGTCTTAAATACCGATATTATCGGCGAAATCATTTTTTTGAATGGGCGATATTTTAGCCCATATCCACTTAATTATCGTCAATATATCGATATTTTCGTCGATATTATCGCGATAATTTCGGAGGCGATAATTTCCTACTCGTTCGTGTTTTATTTGGGCAATATATCGCGATATTATCGATAATATCGCGAGTGAAACTGAAAAATACATTAAATGTGTTGAGAAATGGTGCTTTTGCCAACAAGGGGATTCGAACCTCTCTCAATTGCATCCATCTACTGGGCCTTATCCACCAGAATCAATTTGTTAACAATGTTACGACGTGTAATATTTATATGGTCTTAAACGTTTTACAAGCTAATATTATCTAGGATAAATTTCCATTTAGAAAAAAAAAATCCCTAATATTATTTTATTATGTTTAATTTAGGCATATGTTTAATGTTACGACGTGTAATATTTATATGGCCTTAAAAATTTATGCAAGCTAATATTATCTAGGATAAATTTCTATTTATTAAAAAAAAAATCCCTAATGATAAATTTAGGCATATGTTTAATTTTATTTATTATTTTATTATGGGGGGTTTTTTTTTTTTTTTGTGGTTATATATTACGGAGTTGTATTATTATTCACTATTGAGTTTTAATATTGTTCATTATATGTGATACTAAGTTTTAACTTTAATAGGAATTCTTTCTATGTGGTAGTAAGTTACTCATATATATATATATTTTGTCAAGCTCATATATCTTATCATATGCAATATATTGTAGTAAATTAATATAACTAAAAAATTGTGGTGTGTTTAATTTTCTTTCACTAATTACTACATATTTTCTAAAGACACGGTGTTTGTCAGGTCGCTACATAATCAACTTAAATCACTCTACCCACCATACCATGCATTTTATTCCAGTTTTTTGTGATAAAATAATAGACAATTGACTAAATAAACATCCTCTAAAGTTTCAATAAAAATTTCCAAGTTTTTCTCACAATTTCCTTGATTTTTATTCAATTTTTATCGATATCGATATTTTGTCGATATTTCCATCGATATATCCGTGTTTTTGGACCACCGATATTTCCGAAACTCTCGATGTTTTAGACCTTGGCTGCAGGATTATATTTCAACACTTACTATGAGTCAACTTTTTGAATTTTAGCTATGCATCAGACAATCCTTTCTCAGCAAAGATACCTTCTTTCATTGGGAATTGGAGAAAACTGACTTCTTTGTAATTATGGCAAACTTTTAACCTTCTGNCAGTTATGAAAGCAGATCTGCATGGCTGAGATGGGTCTTTTATTTTATTCACAAGCATCTCAAATGTTTTTCTATGAGATTTCAAGGGAACTCTTTTGAAGGCCCAATACCAACCAGTTTTTCTCAACTGACTTCATTGGAATCTCTGTAAGGGCAAATGCTTAACACATTTTAAACTCTCTCTCTCTCCCCTCCATTTACTGGGCATCATTTATGTTTGTGTATGATAACGAAGGCGAATCAGTGATATATATTATGTGAGCTCGTCTCTTGATTTCATAAGAAATTTGAAGAACTTAACTGATTTGTAAGTTAATACCTCATTCATTCACGCACTGTGATCAAACTTCGTTTTCCTTTTCAAATTGAAAATCTTACTCCATTTACTAGTCCACTAATTTTTTTTGGTGGTGTAACAGAGTTCTACGGAATACATTAATCAATGATAGCATCCCTACTGATTTTGGAGAACATCAACGTTTACAGATACTGTACATTCCAGCAGATATATAAGCTTGAATCCCAAAGATACCAATTAATTTTCTTATCATTCTAATTGTTCCTCTAACTTATCACTCATGTTGCTGGGATCTGGGTTTCAAGAATTTAACAGGCGAACTCCCAAGTTCTTTGTTCAACATGAGTTCTCTTACATATTTGTAATACGGCCTGCTTCATTATTCACCTTTTCTGTACCTATGCCATTGAATTTCCTGCTCAGAAACTTAGTCGTTCATCTGACCTTTTTCTTGTTTCTTTGTTTCTTTGTTTCTTCTATTTTTTATTTTTTTTTTCTGGGTGCCTCCCTATAATTCATATGGCCAGATTTCTTGGAAACAATAGTCTGTCTGGACCTCTTCCAAGCCAAAAGAGCAATCGACTTCAGACTGTGTAAGTCCTAATGTCATAAAAGTATGCTATATGTACTGGCAATGAAACCAGTACTCTGTGTGTGCGCGCGCATTCTGGCAGCCTTTTTCTTACTTAAATTCCTTTGAACTTCCATGCCTTTTTGTGCCTTCTCATTCTGTATTGTTATGTGCAGAGATAAGTCTTACAACTATTTCTCAGGAAGCTTTCCCTCATGAGTAACCACAATATCGCAACAGTATGTCTCCTTTTTATCTTTCACCTTCATTTTTATGGTCCAAATCACCTTCATTGTGCATATATAATACCACATAAATGAAATTCAATAAATTAGAAGGGATGGATTTTAAGTACTGATATGTTGAGATCTTGAACACGAAATTTTCATCTTCATATGTGGATTGATTAATGATTTTATGCCGGAATTTAGTGGTCAACAACTTCACATTTGACAGTTCAAACATAACGTGAGTTGAATCAAAATACCCTTTTTTTAGACAGCTAGTTCAAACATAAAGTGATTACTATTACACTTTCGCAGTTTAATGGATTCTTCCACTACAGTTTAATTACTATAAATAATAATTGTTCTCTGTGTTCCGGATTGAATTGCCTCCCGAGGAATTTTCCATGCAATCGAAACACCCCACGATGTAATCTTCTTCTATATTTCACTAGCATTTATTTCTTTAATGCAAGATCATGTTACAACAATAGGCATTGCTTATCTCATTATGTATACATATTGTAGGAATGTCTTGATAAATCTAGTAAGCATATCTTGTGCTATTACATCAGTTTGAAGTTTTTTCACTAATCATAGCTTGTGCTATTACATTGAATTGTACGGATACAAACTTCTCAGTCAAGTGTGGAGGACTAGAAATGAGAGGAAATGATGGCATATTGTATGAGGCTGAAGACTCAGCTCTTGGCCCAGCAACATTTAGTGTAACCAGTACACAGAAATGGGCTGTTAGCAATGCGGGTTTTCCTGATAATTTGAATCAATCATTTGTCGAAACCACCCTTACGCAAGTCTCCGGTGCAGATTTGACAGCACGGCTTTTCGGGACTTCAAGAGTGTCCCCAGGTTCACTGAGAAACTATGGCCTGGGTCTTCAGAATGGACCTTATACTGTAACATTGCAATTTGCTGAAACGGTTTTTGCTAGCCGCGATACACAAACTTCACAAAGTCTAGGGTGTATTTGATTTCTATATTCAAGTAAGGCTGCTAATAAAGAGAAAAAAAAAAAACTTAAGCTAATTAAAGTAAAGGCAACCTCATTAGACAGAATTATTTAACCATCTCTTTATTTGCTTCCTAGGGGAACCTCAGAAGGAAGGACTTCGACATATCGAAGGAGGCAGGTGGGGTTAACAGAGCAGTTGCGAGACCCTTAAAGGTTAATGTGACAGAGAATTACCTAGATATTCATCTGTTCTGGGCTGGTAAGGGAACATGTTGCATACCTGAACAAGGTGATTACGGCCCGCTAATATCGGCTGTCCATGCTGCTTCAGGTATATAATATAATGTCAAGTTATGAAGATTTCCTATGAATGGTTTAAATGTATTTATCTGCTGTCAATTGATTGACACTGAACAATTATTCTGTTTCATTGCTCAGATACACCAACTACTCCAGGAAAAAGAGCAGGACTGGGGTGATAGTCGGTATTGCAGTCCCCGTCGGAGTAGTGATCTTGCTATTTTTATTTGCAGTTTTATATATGCGGAGAAAAACATCAGAAAACGATGACGATGAAGGTAAAAGAGAAATGCATATTATTAAGGGTTAATTCTGCATGCGGTTCTAGGTTCTTTCTAGTGTTGATAAGCATATTTGAGAGAAAATACTTCTGATATGTTGTAGAGCAAGATTTCCTTATGTGATGCATCTAACTTCTTGTACAGATCCTTGATTTAAAAACTAAAATTTAAATACCCGCCATATTGATTAACCATATACTCATATGTATGACATTTTCTGACGAATGCTCTATGCATTCCCACTACTTGTGCTAAATTTGAACAATATGGTTACATCGGAGATATGGCGATTAAAGTGGAGAAACTAGTTCATGATTGTGATTTGGTTCAAAATTCGTAACGACGTAAGTATCACGTTTCTTCTCATAACGTACCAAAAAAAAGGCCGAACAATTCTCTCTTTTAATTGGCTTCGGTAGTCGAATCCTATCCTGTACCTCATTAAACTTTTCATTTCTCAAGCTTTCTTAGAACAACACCACAGTCTCTTAATTACTTTCCCTTTCATATTAAAACAAATATGTCATTTCTCACGCTAAATCCAATGGTCTTTGCATAACTCATATGATATTCTTCCGCTAATTATATTTTTAAACTCTTTCCCCATAACATCTTCTCTCCTCGGTACATTAATGTCAACACTATTATAATAATTACTTTGACAAACCAGATGTTCAGTCTACATATGCCTACTCTTTGTTGCTAGTGCCCCGTGACTTGACCTTGCACAACCACCTAGATACCCCGAATCATTACAACCACCCTTTAATGTCCCTACGTCCCTGCCCATCTTAGTAGACCTCTCCATGCCTAAGAAATATAAATTCAAACTAAAATTACATTATAATCTAAGTGCTTACATACTTTCTCTTCAATTCAGACAAATGAATAATTTCAACATGCAATTGCACGTAGGCACGACAATAATTACACACAGGGATAATTGTTTCACAACCAAAAACATGCAATTGCATGAACTGATGACCCAAAATACATTCAACTTCAAAACCAGAAAAAGTGAGTCATTTGAACTCTTACTTAATGCTTCCAAACGTTCAACGCCTCTTTCTTCCACTTTCTTTCACAACAACTCAAATGAGGAAGCAATATCATCGTTCAAAGCCAAGGAGGTTATAAATCTTCGAAATATTTACGATGATGCTAGTTTTTTTCTTCAACTTGGAACTCATAGCTGCTATTACAAATCCATTCCCGCTGATGTCATCAACGGTCAAACTCCTCGGGCATCCATCCGCTCTTGTTTCTCCAGTTCGGGACTGAGTCTCATTAATTTAATGTAGCACCCCCCAGAATGGGCTTTGAAGCTCATATAAACATCGAGAAATAGGCGATCTCAAGTCAAGGCAATCCACCCTTCAATGTGTGAGATTGAAGTTCTGTATCAGCTTCATCGATTGATGTTGTTGAAGTAGCGGTTGACACTTCGAACAAATCAAACTAAATACTTCTCAATTTGGTGAGCATTAGATGAAAGGGAAGCCTCGTTAAGAAAGGCATAGCCTAATTGAGTGAGGTTTTGCCTATGAACTGTAGCTTTCTATATGTTTTGGGCAAGCAGAGAGAAGAGTTGAAAGACCTCGCTTAGGATTGGATGAGGCAAACAGTCGCGAGTGTCTTAGGTTTTCATGTGGACGACCTCTAATGCGTGAGTCTGGATCTCTTTTCCTTTCTTACAGTCACATGTGACTCACGTGATGTTCAATATATATATATATATACAGTCCCAATCTCTTGTACCACAAGGGTCCTAGAGATTGTGGTCACCCACCGTTGGATGTAAATCCAATAGTTCAAAAAAGTTTCTTAAAAGGAGTGCAAGAGTGAGTGAACTGTTGAATTTACATCCAATAGTGAGTGATCACAAATCTCTTGGACCCCTGTAATCCAAGAGATTGAGACTGTATATATATATGGTCTTAAAAATGAAATATTCAGAAATTCCAAAAATGCCCTTGCTTTATTAAAAACACAAAAACAAAAATATCAATATAAATGGGGTAAACGGTCAAATGAAGCCATTAAACATAATTAAAAGATTTTTAAAAAGAAAAAAAAACTAAAACACTTCGAAAACCATTACGCTCACAATGGAAATTTCAAAACTCACTACCATCTCCAACACCACCACCTCACCTCCACCACCACCACCATCTCTACCACTACAACCACAACTACCATCACCACCACCACCACCTCACCTCCACCACCATCACCTCCACCACCATTACCACCACTACCATCACCACCACCACCAATACCCCCCTCTCCCACCACCACATGGTTAGCACATAATACTTTCAACATCATGTCCATTTTAGTCATTATTCCCAGTTACAATAGTTTTGTATTAAAATTTGCCAAATTGTTTTGACATTGCTTTTTATACTAACAATATTTTAAAAATATTGTTAACCAAACATGAAACTGCTTTACTTCATCGACTGAGAAATCAATTGGCTCTATCACTCACCTATTCATGCTTTAAATGGACACCAAATGCACTCAAAGGAGGGTTTGTGCTTTAGCAAATGCTTTTGTTTTCCAAGGGACAGATTTCACAGTAATTTGTAAAAGTATGTAACGTGTTAGTTAGGACTGTTGCTAATTGCTTGTAGCCTCGTGACCCCACATTATACTCTCAGCTTATCCCAACCCTACTTTTCAAAAAAGCTTGTACTTTTAGCAATTAGCTTTGGCTACTTCAGATCCACCTACACTTGTGTTTTACGCTTTACACTGCCCCTTGGCTACATTATAATTCCGTAACTTTAAATTAAAACACATGAATTTCTTTTATTTGGGGCAATGGAAATATTTAATGAACCAAAAAAAGTGCTGCAAAGTGGCAGTAGACTAGCACCTTAACTCTGAATTTCCCGAAAAAAAAAAAAAAAAAAGACTATCGGCTATAAATATTTTGAATCATTAATTACCCGAATTTTCGATAATTGTTTAACCTATGCACTATAAAATATGAGTGAGGATTTAAGTATTTACCATTTACATAAGGTATTAGGTTCTATTCTCCCTCTCCAATATCACTTATAATAATAATAATAATAATAAATTTACAACCAAAACTCGTCATTAATGGCAATTAAACTTGTAAATCCCCTTTGGAAGCAAGAAGAAAAGAGAGAGATTAATATATATCTATGAAGGTTGGCCCAAGGTGGAAGTTAACAAAAATCTCGAAACGTGTAAAGCCTATTCAATCAAAGGACCTCCAATAGTTGCTATAATGAGACAACATGATTGATAGGCAGATAGCGTGAGCTTTTTTTGGTACTGACCTTCTTTCTTTTTATAAAGCCAACACTAAAATAAAGTGCAATTAATCAAGCAGTAATAAACTTCACTTTAGGATATATAGCCGTTGCAAGATATGATATAGTAGTAGCACAGCCAAACCCCAAAAAGTCAAGAAAATGTAAAAAAGAAATAGGCATGGGACATGCTAGTTTTTTTTCTTTTTTTCTTTTTTAAATAATGGATTAATAAACTCACACAACCGACCAATACACTTCACAACAAAACTATATTATAATTAGGTATCGAATTCATCATAAATATATATCTTCATTGAATCGACCGTGAAACCTCCTCTAACTAACGAAGATATTAATTTTTTCACTCTACCTAAACATGAAGATGAAAAGGAATTAAAAGCCTATTAATTAGGATCTACGCTCCTCCTCAAAAGACAAAAAAAGAGTAGAAGAAAAAAGAACACAGAGAAAATTAGAGGGGAGAGATGGGCCCCACATCCAACCAGATCAGCCCCATCTAGAACCCCTTGACTTTTTAAAACCCAGTATCTTTTTATGAGCTCAACCTTCCCACTCTCATCACATCTCCATTAAAAACTTGGCTGCCAAGAAAATGACAAAGGCACAAAAAGAAAAAAAGGGTCGGTGATGATAACGCCTGGCACCCACCCACCTGGCAATCTCTGCTTCAAACACACCACTTCCACAACAAACCTCGCACAAAACCCGTTTCCCTCTCTTCTTCCATTATTTACCCCTCAAATTTTCCCAGGAAACAAACACTATGTTTGATCTCAACGCAAATCCACATGAACACCCTTTCCTGTTCAACAGTGGTACAGAGCAAATCACAAGTGACACAAGCCATGATACTTGGCAGGCCATGAACTATGCCTCCCGGGCTCAGAAAACAGCTCATAATTATGCAAACTACAGGAGCTGGAACAGCATGGGAGCTCGGATAAACGAGGGAGCTTCTACTGATGATGACGAATACGACTCCGGTGTTCGCTCGCCGCCGTTGTGGGAAACGGCAAGTCGTGTGAACAACTACCGGAGCTTGTCCCCTGCTTCTAGAACGCAAGCGATTGCCAGAGGGCAGAGGGAGATGATGGAGATGGTGAAGAACATGCCCGAGTCGTGTTATGAGCTTTCGTTGAAAGATCTGGTGGAGCATAAGAAGCCAATGGTGGATGAAGAAGATGATCGAGATCAAAATGAAGAAGAAGATGATAAAAGTACTCAAGTTTTGGTTAGGAGGGGAAATCTAAATGAAGAAGGGAATTATAAGAAGAAAAAGAGTGAGAAGAAGAAATTTGTTATGAGAAGTGGGAGTATAGATAGTGGGGGGTTTCTTTTGAAGATGGTTTTCCCAATTTCTTTGGGGCTCAATAAGAAAAACATGAACAAGATCAACAGCAACAACAACAACAACAACAACAACAAGATGAAGAAGAGTGACAGTGTGGTGGTGGGTGCAAATAGCAATAATACAACAAGTGCAAAGGTGTCTCCAAAGCCTCAGGGGCAGGGGCATGGGCAGGGGGTGGATGGATCTGTGAAGGGGGGTGTGGAGAGTGAGTGGTGGAAGATGAAGAGGCTTTCTGTTTCTGAAAGGAGTGAAAGTGGTGTTTCTAGTATTAACAGTGGAAGCATGAAAAGCAGTGGCAGCAGCAGCATTAGCAGTTCTAGCACCAGAAGCATCAGCAACAGCAGCAGGTATGTATTAATTCACTCTCAGTTTTCATTTCATTAATTGTTTTTGTCTATTTCTTCCGTTCATATCAATTTTTCATTAGGCTAAACAAATATTGCATATCAAGTCATTATAGGATGAAACAGGGAGATTTTATTTTCATGGATTTCAGGAAAGAAATAAAAAAGAAATCCTGAAGAAAAAAAAATACCTAGAGTTGTGTTTTTCAGTAATGGAGGTCAAAGTCTCTTGTGAAGGAACAGAGAAAGGGCAAAAGGAAAAGCATACAAACGTGTGAAACTGATCAAGTTGAATGTAATTCACATTCTTCTTGCTGACCTAAAACCCAAAAACAAAGGGAAAAAATTCACATTCTAGAAACTGATTTTCCAACTGTCATGACTAAAATCCAAAGTTAGGACTGTATGATGCAAAAGCAATGCAAGTTGGGGGTTTTTCCAAATTTGGCACCATTGGAAAATTGTTAGGAAGTTTACAACATCATTTTTGTATTAAGAACTTCTAGATATTTGTCGACATACAAGTGGTAGGTAATATATCAATTTTAGAAAATGGACCCCAACGGGGTCTAGCTCCAGTGGAAAAGGATCTCGACTTGCTATCTAATGGTCTCAGGTTCAAACTCTCATGGTGTATGTGCGAAAGGGAAACTCCCTCCCTTTTGTAGTTTAGATTGTATTTAGAAAAATATGTATATAAAATGGACAACTGGAGTTATCTAACCAGTGACACATTGTGCACCTATCTCTGTATCCTTTTTATTTTTAATGGTTTGATTTAAGAATTAGTTTATGGGTGCAATATTGCAGGCGCAAGAAGGGTGGCTGCTGGTCATTTATCATGCTCAAGAAGAATAAGAGGCGGGATTGATTGAAGGAGTTGCCTTCTAGATATAAAAAGCTGGAGATTAATATTAATTAAATGTTTGTGTAATTATCTCTCAAATAAAAAAATGCTTAGGTATACATATAATAGAATATTGCAGACGAAATTTTCCGTTGCTTATGTATAGTCTTGCAGTTTTTGAAAGAGATGGTAAATCTTTTTTCTTTTCTTTTTTTTATAATTATTTTATAAAATCATTTCCTGTTTTATTGGATTATATAATTCAACATCTGCTTGCTGAGAGCTGAGTGTTGCTTTCAGTTATTCAACCGCTTGGACGGCCTGTAATGAATCCTATCCAATATGGTTTACTGATGATGAGTGTTATAATGGAAAAATTGACTATATAGAAATACGTGGCTTGAAGCGTGTTGACTATTCAGATACTAATTGTTAAGAATCCACATGTAACTCGTTTGTTTGTATATAACGTAATGTGACTCTGATACGAACAATTAAGAACTCACGTGTGAAACTGCTAGATATTTGATTTTCTTGTAGGTAGAGGATGGTTTTCTTGAATTTGAAGGTAACTTGAAATAAAAGAATGATTATGTTGTAGGTAGGCACTAAATTTTTCTTGCAAGATGCCAGACTTCTAAGCATGGAATGACGAAATATTATATGTATATGTAAAAGATATGGAAAACAGAGTAATGATTCCATTTTGAATCTTTTTATGCGGGCTGTTCTCAACTACTTTACAGAAGTTGATGTCTATCACAAATATTA
>NC_047657.1:835818-870635 GCF_902201215.1 Prunus dulcis | reverse complement strand
AAATCACAAGTGACACAAGCCATGATACTTGGCAGGCCATGAACTATGCCTCCCGGGCTCAGAAAACAGCTCAGAATTATGCAAACTACAGGAGCTGGCACAGCATGGGAGCTCGGATAAACGAGGGAGCTTCTACTGATGATGACGAATACGACTCCGGTGTTCGCTCGCCACCGTTGTGGGAAACGGCAAGTCGTGTGAACAACTACCGGAGCTTGTCCCCTGCTTCTAGAACGCAAGCGATTGCCAGAGGGCAGAGGGAGATGATGGAGATGGTGAAGAACATGCCCGAGTCGTGTTATGAGCTTTCGTTGAAAGATCTGGTGGAGCATAAGAAGCCAATGGTGGATGAAGAAGATGATCGAGATCAAAATGAAGAAGAAGATGATAAAAGTACTCAAGTTTTGGTTAGGAGGGGAAATCTAAATGAAGAAGGGAATTATAAGAAGAAAAAGAGTGAGAAGAAGAAATTTGTTATGAGAAGTGGGAGTATAGATAGTGGGGGGTTTCTTTTGAAGATGGTTTTCCCAATTTCTTTGGGGCTCAATAAGAAAAACATGAACAAGATCAACAGCAACAACAACAACAACAACAACAAGATGAAGAAGAGTGACAGTGTGGTGGTGGGTGCAAATAGCAATAATACAACAAGTGCAAAGGTGTCTCCAAAGCCTCAGGGGCAGGGGCATGGGCAGGGGGTGGATGGATCTGTGAAGGGGGGTGTGGAGAGTGAGTGGTGGAAGATGAAGAGGCTTTCTGTTTCTGAAAGGAGTGAAAGTGGTGTTTCTAGTATTAACAGTGGAAGCATGAAAAGCAGTGGCAGCAGCAGCATTAGCAGTTCTAGCACCAGAAGCATCAGCAGCAGCAGCAGGTATGTATTAATTCACTCTCAGTTTTCATTTCATTAATTGTTTTTGTCTATTTCTTCCGTTCATATCAATTTTTCATTAGGCTAAACAAATATTGCATATCAAGTCATTATAGGATGAAACAGGGAGATTTTATTTTCATGGATTTCAGGAAAGAAATAAAAAAGAAATCCTGAAGAAAAAAAAATACCTAGAGTTGTGTTTTTCAGTAATGGAGGTCAAAGTCTCTTGTGAAGGAACAGAGAAAGGGCAAAAGGAAAAGCATACAAACGTGTGAAACTGATCAAGTTGAATGTAATTCACATTCTTCTTGCTGACCTAAAACCCAAAAACAAAGGGAAAAAATTCACATTCTAGAAACTGATTTTCCAACTGTCATGACTAAAATCCAAAGTTAGGACTGTATGATGCAAAAGCAATGCAAGTTGGGGGTTTTTCCAAATTTGGCACCATTGGAAAATTGTTAGGAAGTTTACAACATCATTTTTGTATTAAGAACTTCTAGATATTTGTCGACATACAAGTGGTAGGTAATATATCAATTTTAGAAAATGGACCCCAACGGGGTCTAGCTCCAGTGGAAAAGGATCTCGACTTGCTATCTAATGGTCTCAGGTTCAAACTCTCATGGTGTATGTGCGAAAGGGAAACTCCCTCCCTTTTGTAGTTTAGATTGTATTTAGAAAAATATGTATATAAAATGGACAACTGGAGTTATCTAACCAGTGACACATTGTGCACCTATCTCTGTATCCTTTTTATTTTTAATGGTTTGATTTAAGAATTAGTTTATGGGTGCAATATTGCAGGCGCAAGAAGGGTGGCTGCTGGTCATTTATCATGCTCAAGAAGAATAAGAGGCGGGATTGATTGAAGGAGTTGCCTTCTAGATATAAAAAGCTGGAGATTAATATTAATTAAATGTTTGTGTAATTATCTCTCAAATAAAAAAATGCTTAGGTATACATATAATAGAATATTGCAGACGAAATTTTCCGTTGCTTATGTATAGTCTTGCAGTTTTTGAAAGAGATGGTAAATCTTTTTTCTTTTCTTTTTTTTATAATTATTTTATAAAATCATTTCCTGTTTTATTGGATTATATAATTCAACATCTGCTTGCTGAGAGCTGAGTGTTGCTTTCAGTTATTCAACCGCTTGGACGGTCTGTAATGAATCCTATCCAATATGGTTTACTGATGATGAGTGTTATAATGGAAAAATCGACTATATAGAAATACGTAGCTTCAAGCGTGTTGACTATTCTGATACTAATTGTTAAGAATCCACGTGTAGCTCGTTTGTTTATATATAACGTAATGTGACTCTGATACGAATAATTAAGAACTCACGTGTAAAACTGCTAGATATTTGATTTTCTTGTAGGTAGAGGATGGTTTTCTTGAATTTAAAGGTAACTTGAAATAAAAGAATGATTATGTTGTAGGTAGGCACTAAATTTTTCTTGCAAGATGCCAGACTTCTAAGCATGGAATGACGAAATATTATATGTATATGTAAAAGATACGGAAAACAGAGTAATGATTCCATTTTGAATCTTTGTATGCGGGCTGTTCTCAACTACTTTTACACAAGTTGATGTCTATCACAAATATTACTAGCCTCCCTGCACGCGCTTCCGCGCGTGCGAGAGGCTTTTTTTTTAATCACGCGCTACGCGCGACTTACATAGTTTGACAAATATTTTTTTCGCAATTGTATTTATATAGATGTTTGTTTCAATAGTTTCATATTTTAATTGCGTGAGTCTGATACATGATCGTCTTAAAATATTTATAAAAAAAACTGTTAAGATGAACGTTTAAAAAAATACGGGCGATAAAGTACGTTCAGAGTAATACAGGGCATCTTAGCAGTTTTTTTATTTATTTTAAGACGATCATGAGTAACGTGTCATGTCTACAATAGTTTCATATTTTAATTGCGTGAGGCTGATGCATGATCGTCTTAAAATTTAAAAAAAAAACTGCTAAGATGCACGTCTAAAAAAATACGGGCGATCAAGCATGTTCAGAGTAATACAGGGCATCTTAGCAGTTTTTTTTATAAATATTTTAAGATGATCATGCATCAGACTCACGCAATTAAAATATGAAACTATTGAAACAAACATCTATATAAATACAATTGCGAAAAAAATATTTGTCAAACTATGTAAGTCGCGCGTAGCGCGTGATTAGTAACAAATATATTGTTCACGTGCAAAAATATTTCTTCATGGCTATATAAACCTTTCCCATAAAAAAGGTTGTATATCTTTTTTAAACCTTTACTTAAAAATTGAAGTTAAGGCATTAACTCATACATTGAAAATGAACTTCTTATATATAAATCAAATTAGGGTACATCGATGATTAGTACAAAAGATTGGTTATTAATACAAATGATTAATTAATTAAAAAATATAATACATATATTGCAAAGTTCAATCTTGAGCATGTCCAGGTTGTAGTCTTCATTGTTTTGGTTGGTATAATAATAATCAAATACAAAGGAGCAAGCAAAATGATTTTCTCTGTTCAATGTTTTCATTGTTCTTTTTTGAGCTGCTTGTTGCTTTATTAGGTAAAAAAGTATGATTAGCAAACAAAGAAAGTAATGTAGAGGTAGGTGAATGCGGGCGTATACCCATACCTAGCAATGGATAGATCGTTGGAAGAGAATCCTGCAACATGAGATTAGGAGCAGCATTAAAATGGGGTTAATTTCAATTCAGCAAAAACAAAAGAAAACAAAACCCAAAATTAAAAACATTTGCTTCAAATTGGACATTTTGGTTTGGGTGGTGAAGACAACTGGTTAAAGTTCTAAAATTTGTTAATTAAATCGGGGGAAAAAAACAGAAAGAGAGAGCAGAAAACACGTAATAGTAGAGCCAAGTCAAATTTTGTGAAGGAATTTTGAGGGAACCCAAAAGAAAAAATTGTGTCAATAAAACAAAATGAAGAAACATTAACCTGAAAATTATCTTTGCTTCTTTGCTTCAGTGAATAAGTCAGAGATGTGACAGACAATTGAATCTGTTGAGATAAAATTCCAAAGTTTCAATAAGACATGTAGATATGAAAAACTTATTAATTTTCTTTTTTGGACCTAGCAATTGGACGACTGCTTAACTATGATTCATACTAAAAAAATAAAATAAACAGTAATTAGAATGAAGCACAACAATCACATAATTATATAGCCTCAAAATACCTCATTCATTCCAACTTGAAGCAAATGCAATTTAGGTAAGCAAAAGCAGAGATCGAGAGATCAGGAAATTTGTTAATTTGATAACAATATCCAGAAGACACAATATGAAACTGTAAATCTCCTTCTACGCACTACAATGGGGTTGGCTTAACCAACAAAGTAGAAAAACAAATGCTACCAAGAGATGAAAAATATGTTCAATTGTTGAAACAAATACCACTGAGTTCCAAATCCAAGGTTTTGGCAACTACCCACTAAAAAGCCAACACAAATCAATGGCCAGTGTGGAAACCCCTACATCTATTAGCTGGAGAAACAAAGGAAAACGCCAGAAAACAGAATCAAAATTCTTACTTTATAAATTACCATAAAGAACTTTTCTTTTTTTTGTTTTTGTTTTTGTTTTTGTTTTGTTTTTGTTTTTTTTTGTAGATACCATAAAGAACTTAAGCAGACCAAGTACGTGATTTACACCAAGTCAAATGCAGCTAGCTGATAATATCATTAAACCCAGCAAAATTAATTCACAAAAAAAGAATTCAAAAATCCCAAACCAAAATATGAGAGAGAGAGAGAGAGAGAGAGAGAGAGATTCATACCATTGACATCAAACACATCAAATCTAAATGCTTTCTTCATTGGTGCTCTAGCGAAACAACATCTATATATAATCAAAGAAATTCCATTATGATCAAAAAATTAGAGATTAGTGATCAAAAAATTAGAGATTAGTGATAGTAAACAGATCAAAAAGAGGAAGACATGGTCTAATATATGAGAAATTCAAATATCACAACAAAAAACAGGTTCAAAGAACAACAACATTGAGCAAATTCCAAGCAAATTCCAAGCAAACCATGAGTTGCAACCATGCAGTATCAATTAGAAAGCAAGTTAACATATAAATAAAAATAGCCTAACAGATATACGTTGCTTATAAATAGCAATCTGTGAAAATAAAAGATGTCCAAAGCAGAGCAGTCAATGAAAAAGTAAATGCTCACTTTACGCATTCACTCAATTTCCCTGTATTCTGGCTCTCAACGATCTTCAGAATCAATGACTTGTTCTCGTCCAAGTACTGCAGTAAAATTTAATGAAATCAGGAACAATTAATTTAAACCCATATATATATATATATATATCAAAGAAATTCCATTAGGATTAAAAAAAATTAGAGATTAGTGATAGTAAACAGATCAAAAAGAGGAAGACATTGTCTAATATATGAGAAATTCGAATATCACAACAAAACACAGATTCAAAGAACAACAACATTGAGCAAGCATATTGATGAAATTACTTCATGGAATTACTTCATCGACTCTTAAGCTACATATTTTTGGGGAAAATCACAGCTAATCAGTAACAACAACATTGAGATTCAGAGTGATTAACTGGAATTTAGAAACAAAGGAAAACGCCACAAAACAGAATCAAAATGCAGATACCATAAAGAACTTAAGCAGGCCAAATACTATCTGCAACGTAGGTTGAACATGTTAGAGCTAAAAGGGATTTGCTTGCAGAGGTTGCTAGTCACTGCATTGTGAAACTCTACTATTCCTTTCAAGATGCTGACTACTTGTATCTAATCATGGAGTATCTACTTGGTGGTGACATGATGACTTTGCTTATTGGAGAAGAGACTTTGACTGAAACTGTTGCAAGATTTTACATTGCCCAAAGTGTTATGGCTATAGAATCTATTCATAAACATAACTACATTCACAGGTTGGTTTATCCAGTTGTTTACAGGCTTGCCAACGTATTAGAAGCTGGATTCTCTTGAACAGCAATATTATATTAATAATTGTGCATCAGGAACATAATGTAACTCTTGCATTTGTATTAATAATTGTGCATCTGTAACTCTTGCATTTGTTACACCAAGTCAAATGCAGCTAGCTGATTATCATTGAACCCAACAAAATTAATTCACAAATAAAAAAGAAAGAGACAGAGAGAAACCAAGATAAAATTAGCCAAAATAGAGAAGATTAAACTTCGAAAATCAAACACCCAAATTCAGAAATCCTAACAAATTCACAAATAAGAATGAAAGAGACAGAGAGAAACCAAGACAAAATTGGCCAAAATAGAGAATATTAAACTTCGAAAATCAAACACCCAAATTCAGAAATCCTAACAAATTCACAAATAAGAATGAAAGAGACAGAGAGAAACCAAGACAAAATTATCCAAAATAGAGAAAATTAAACTTCGAAAATCAAACACCCAAATTCATACAATCCTAACAAACAATCTAAAACTTGGAAGAGCACGTGTGATGACAAAAAAGAAATAGGATTTGAAATAATAACCTGATAAATAACTTGAACACTATCCCTCCTGTTTCTGAGTGTGAACCCTACCTCCTTTATCTGAGCACAAAGGATTTTTAGTTATACCAGCACCAACAAAAAACACATCATAAGAAAAGCAACAAAAATTGGGGGAGACTATATTGAACCCAACAAAATTAGAAATATACATGCATTAAGACAAAAAAACGGATGCTTTACCTTCAGTTACAGGATAACAGGTGTGGTGCGGAATGAGAAAGGAAGTTTTTTGAGTCTGGCCAGTCTTTACACCGGGTGCTCTTGGGTGATTACTCACAATTTCGATTTCGATTTCTGAAGCAGAAAAGGTGCCAATGAAGTGGACGAAGAAAAATATAGGTAACATGGTGGTGATGGGTTCTAAAATTGTGGAAACCGTCAGCTTCGTGGGTTCTGAACCCGTGCAATTTTTCTCCACGTTCTTCAGCTTTTCTTCTTTGAGAGAAGCACATCACGACTTAGGTTTGTATAGCACGACGCGCTTTTTCTATTTTGTTTTTCTTTTTGTTCTTTTTTAAATCAGGGGTGTTTTACTATTTCACCCTCTTTTAATTAAAATTGTGTGCTTTTATTTTTTTGTTTAACAAAGGGCATATTTGGAATTTTTGAATGTTTCACCATTCTCTGCCTTTTGCTTTATATATATAGATTTGCCTTTTTTTTTTTTCTTTTTTTTTCTTTTTTTTTGTCAAGGGTATATTCTCATGCTTCAATATACTATATTATTTCCTGTCACAATTATTATTTTTTATTATATATGTCTATTTTGGCTAAGATCAGCTTGTTCTAGAATTTCCAAATTTAGTAGTGGGTTGGCCTATTTTCCACTTTGCTCCCTGTTCTTTTAATTTTTTTCAATTCTAGTCCTCTACTTTTCTTTAAGTGGCAATGAAGTCCTACAAATGTAAAATTATTAGGGAAAAAGACAAAAGTATCTTCACCTATAGTAGCTGCACATTGTCACATTGAATATCATCAATTAATTAACCAAGATTACGATTTGGACTTGATTGCCAGCCAAGTGAGGGTCAATTTTCTAAATTATAGCTTTAAATTTCCAAAATTCATCTCCAAAAATGAGCTACACAAAGAGCTACAAAAAAAAGAGAGTGTAAGCTTCCAACAAGATCATATCAGTAAAGAAAATGAAAGGGAACTGACACGCGCCTCACGCGCGAGAAATTTTCCTGCGTCCAAAAGTCATCTTTTCCGTTTGCTGGAAACTATTTCCTACGGTGGTTTCCAGGTCGCCTTCCGTTTCTCTTGGTCCTAAAGAACTTCTGAATCTCTCTCCACCATGGAAGAGGGGTCTCCGGGTGTTTTCTTGAAGAATTATCGCTTTGCTAAGCGGAGTCGAGCCGATTCGGGTCATCAAGATGGTTTAGTCTCTGATGCAAATCCAGATCTGATGATGGCACATGATTTGAATCCAGGTCAGAACCTTATTTCTGGTATGGATACCATGGGATTTCCAGGTGTTCAATCTGTGATTGATGGGGCAAGTTTTAGGGATAAACTAATGAATAAGGTCAATCTGGTGAAAAATATTGGCATTGATGTTAATAGTCTAGATACTAATTATGATGAGTTGAACGATGATGAAGATGTAGTGATTTCTCAAGGGGATAGGGGACCCAGCATCCAGTTTTCTGAGAAGGCTATGTCTAGGCTCTGTAAACCTTGGATGAATGCCTTGATCGTTAAGCTCCTGGGGCGTTCTCATACTTACAATTACCTCCACGATCGGCTGCATCAGAAATGGAGTTTGAAAGGAGGCTGGAAACTCGTGGATTTGGTGAATGACTATTTTGTTGTTAAGTTTGAGCTTGAGGAAGATCTGGAGTTTGTCCTAACTGGTGGGCCTTGGATAATTGCGGGACAGTATTTGGTGTTACAGAAATGGAGGCCTGGATTTTGTCCTGCCACTGCCCATATTACTCGAATGGCTGCGTGGATTCGTGTCTCGGCAATCCATTTGGAGTGCTTTGATGTGTGGGCATTGAAGCGAATTGGCAACCTGCTGGGTAAATTACTGAAGATTGATGCTCTAACCACATCTCAAAATAGGGGCAAGTTTGCTAGGATGTGTGTTGAGCTAGATCTTACTAAGCCATTGGAGGCTTTTGTTCAGATTAATCATGAGTGGTATAATATTGAGTATGAGGGCCTACCTGATATCTGTTATTTGTGTGGGCGGTATGGTCACAAGAGAGAGCATTGCGAGAAGAGGAATTCTGCTCCTGTTGCTATGCCTGGGGAGGGGCAAAGTTCAGTTGTTGAGGATGTTTTGGAAGGCAATGTTGCTATGAATAATGAAGAACTTTTGGAAAACTTACGAGGCCCTTGGATGAATGTTCCAGCAAGGAGAAGGCCTAAGGTAGTGCATAAGGATCAGGGAGGCAGAAATAATGGGGTTAGAACTCAGGGCTCAAGATTTGATGCTCTACATGGTGTAAGTGAAAATTTTGGCCAAAAAGAAGTGATTGGTAATGGTGTTGATGGGCAATGTGTCGTTGGGGAAAGAGATCCAACTACAAGTGATGCAGGCTTGGGTAAGAAAGTGTGGACCAAATCAAAGACTGTTAAGTCAGATGTTCGAGTTGCCTTGAATGATATCTCCAATAAGCCTCAGCAGGATAAAAAGCATTTGCCGGCTGCTGCCCGAAAGAAGGCAGGGGCTAAGAGCCCAGGTTTTGGGAATTTAATTGCTAGAGACAAGCTGGTAATTGGTGGGAAGAGGGTGGAGAGCTCTCTGCCGTTACTGGATAAAGTTGCTAATTGGGTCAGTTCTAAGGATGTGAAAAGTGGGAAGGGGATTTATATATTTGGGCATCAACCACCAAATATAGTTAGTAGTATGAGTGTCCAGGAGGATGGAGATGGGATTAATAGTGATGCAGATTCTATTGGTTCTTCTGATCATGAGAGTGTGCCAGAGGGGGAGGGTGCTGCTGTGCCTGCGGAAATGGATACTTCTGAGGGTCAAGTGCGACCTTCTACTGGGAAGTTGCTTGATAATACCTTCACGAACACTGAAGGTATGAATTTGGGTTTTTAAGGGTTTAGCCCTTAGGTTGTTTCTCCTTGGTATTGTTGTTATGGATATTGTTTGCTGGAATGTGAGAGGTGCTGCTTGCACCAAATTTCGAGCTACTATGATGGAGTTAATTCACACTCATCGTATGGATATTTTGTTTTTGTGTGAGCCTAGGATTAGTGGCCAAAAAGCTATGGATATGGTGAAATCCTTGGGGTTCTCTTGCGTTGAAATTGTGGATCCTGTGGGTTTTTCAGGTGGCTTATGGTTGCTCTGGCATGGTGACAGAGTTAAAGTTGAGGTTATTGGCACTATGGATCAAGCTATTACAGCTTGTGTTTCATGGCCTGGTCAGGTTCCATGGATGTTGACGGTTGTTTATGCTAAGCCGTGTGGTTGCAAAAGGGAGAAACTATGGGATTATTTGACCTTTGTTGCTAGCTGTCATCAATTGCATTGGTTGCTTGCTGGTGATTTCAATGAGATGTTGCAAGTTGAAGATAAGCTTGGAGGTGGTCAATCTTGGAGATTCAAGGGTTTTAGGAGATGGTTTTCTAGTAATGAAATGGTGGATCTAGGTTTTTCTGGCCCTAAATTCACTTGGACCAATGGGAGAGTGTTTGAAAGATTGGATAGAGCGGTTTGTAATTTGCAGTGGAGATATTGCTTTGCTGAGGCTAATGTTAAGCATTTGCCTCGAACCAAATCGGATCACTGCCCTATTAAGATTTGTCTGCAGTCTGGTTTTCAGTCTAATCCGCATTGCAGGCCCTTTAGATTTGAGATGATGTGGCTGAAGCATCAGGGGTTTAAGGACTTTCTTGGCAAGAGGTGGGATCATTTGCCTGGTTCTGCTATGGATAAATCTTATGCTTTAATTCGTCATCTTCAGCAGTGGAACAGTAATACCTTTGGGCATTTACGTAAAAGGAAGGCTCGGATTTTATCTAGGCTTGCTGGGATTCAAAAGGCTTTATGCAATGGTCCTAATCCTTTTTTGAGTTGGTTAGAGTTATCCCTTATTGATGAGTTTAATTGCTTTCTTGAGCAGGAAGCTCTTTTTTGGCAGCAAAAGTCCCGGATTCAATGGCTGCAAGAGGGTGATAGGAACACCAAATTTTTTCACATGACTACTGTTATTCGCAGGCGGAGAAATAAGATTGAAAGGCTTAAGAATGAGGAAGGTGTTTGGGTGGAGGATGCTGCTCAATTGAAAGGTTTGGCAGTGAACTACTTCACTAACCTTTTTTCTCAGTCCAGTTGTTTGCCTTCTGATATTACCATCCCTAATTTGTTTCCTAGAGTTAATTCTTTACATTTGCATGGTTTATTGAGGCATGTTTCTGCTGAGGAAATCAAAGATAGCTTATTTAATATTGGTAGTTTAAAAGCTCCAGGAGTTGATGGGTTTCCTGCCAGTTTCTATCAATTTAATTGGGATATTTGTGCTCCTGATATTGTGGATATGGTTCTGAAAGTGTTTCAGGATTGTCTTATTCCTAAAGATTTGAATTACACGTTGATTACTTTGGTCCCTAAGGTGGAAAACCCTTCTTCCATGCTCCAGTTTAGGCCTATCAGCTTGTGTTGTACTTTGTACAAAATTATTTCCAAAATTATTGTTAGTAGATTGCGACCCCTCATGAACCAATGGATCAGTCCAAATCAGGTTAGTTTTGTGCCTGGGAGGCACATAACTGACAATATTTTAATTGCTCAAGAGATGATGTGCAAGTTCAGGGTTTCTAAAGGTAAGAAAGGTTTCTTTGCATGGAAGATCGATCTTTCTAAAGCTTATGATCGTCTAAGTTGGAAGTTTATTGAGTCTGTTCTTGAGGAATTGGAGTTGCCTGCTCATTATATCAAGCTGATTATGTCTTGTGTTAATTCTGTGAGATACCAAGTTTGTGTTAATGGGGAGCTTACTGCAGCCTTTTTGCCTAGTAATGGTATTCGGCAAGGAGATCCTCTCTCCCCTTACTTGTTTGTGTTATGCATTGAGAAATTGTCCCACATCATTTTTGACTCTGTGAATAGAAAGTGTTGGAAGCCTGTGAAGACCTCCCAATCTGGGCCTGCTGTCTCTCATTTATTTTTTGCTGATGATTTGGTGTTGTTTGCTGAAGCTAGTATTAAACAAGCTAGAGTGATGAAGAGCTGTCTTGATCTATTTTGTCAAGCTTCCGGTCAATTGGTTAATTTTGATAAATCGGCTATCTTTTGCTCTCCCAACACTAATAGGGAGTTAGCTAAAGAAATAAGTGGTATTTGTGGCTCTCCTTTGACTGATAATTTGGGAAGGTATTTAGGTATGCCCCTGTTACACTCTAGAGTTACGAAAGGTACTTTTATGGGTATTGTGGACAAGGTGCATAAGAGATTGGCTTCATGGAAGAGTAAGTTGCTCTCTTTTGCTGGTCGAACCACTTTGATTCAAGCTGTCATGTCTGCTATGCCTGTGTATGCAATGCAGACTGCTAAGTTGCCTATGAGTACTTGTGAGGAGTTGGACAAGCTTAATAGGAATTTCTTTTGGGGTGGAACTGATGCAAAGCACAAGGTTCATCTCTGTCAGTGGGATTTGGTCTGCAGGCCTAAGAATAAGGGTGGTCTAGGCCTCAAGGTTTCTGCCAATCTGAATCAAGCTCTGCTTGCTAAGATTGGTTGGAGAATTCATAACAATGATCAGGGTTTATGGGTCAAGATGTTTGAAGCTAAGTATTTAAAAGGCCAGTCCATTCTTAATCCTTCCCTTCTATGTAAGAAGGATAGCTCTTCTACTTGGAAAGGTATTATGTATGGTGCCCAGCTTCTTAGACAAGGTATGAGTTGGAGGCTTGGTCGAGGTGATAAGGCTTTGTTTTGGAAGGATCACTGGCTCCATGAGGGTCCTTTGCTGCACCATGAAGGTGTGCTAAATGCTGTTGAGCAGGATTGTACTGTGGATAGTTTTTTTAAAAACAGATGGTGGGATATTGATAAATTGAGAGGTGTTGTGACTGAAGAAATTGTACAAAGGATTATTAATTTTCCTATTGGAGCTGGGAGTAATTTGCAGGATACCCAGATTTGGAGTGCCACCTCAGATGGGATGTTTTCTGTTAAATCTGCCTATGGTCTTTTTTTCAGGAATTATGGGAGGTCTCACCTTGGTTTGGACATCCTCTGGAAACTTAGGATTCCTCCTAAGCTAAAAATCTTCTTTTGGCTAGTTTTGCAAGGGAGAATTTTGACAAATGAACTACGTGCTAGATGGCAGTTAACTAGTGACCCAGCCTGTAGTTTTTGTGATGGGTTTTCGGAGTCTATTGTGCATCTCTTGCGCGATTGCCCTAGGGCCAAAGAGGTTTGGCGGGTTGTTGGCTTGCCAAGAAAAGTTTCTGCCCTTTCTCATGCTGATGTTATGCCTTGGCTCTTAGGTAATCTTGGTGCTAAGGCTTTTTGGGGGGCTGACATCCCGTGGCACATTGTGTTTGTTTTTACTTGCTGGTTTATCTGGAAGTGGAGGAACCATATGATTTTTGCTGAGCAGAAGGAGTTGCCTAATTGTCCTCAGAAGATTATTCAATTTGCTGTGAATGATTGGCTTCATTCTATCAATTGTGTTATGGCCAATTCTACTAAAATTCAGGTGGAGCTTGCTTGGGTGCATCCTGGGATTGGAGCTTTTAAATTAAACGTGGATGGTACTTGTAAGCCTTGGTCTGGGGCAATTGGTGCTGGGGGTGTTATCCGTGATTCCATGGGAGATTGGATTGGTGGTTTTTCTGTGAATTTGGGGACTGGTCAGATTTTGGAAGCTGAGCTATGGGGGCTGTTTTTTGGTTTGCAGCTTGCTGTAGCACGTGGGATCTCTAATCTTGTGATTGATATGGATTCAGCTCTTGTTGTGCATCTCATGAAGAGTCCTGATACTTTTGGTGGCCACCCTCTTGCTGGTCTGTTAGCTAGTTGCTGGGATTTTATAAAGCTGATCCGTGATTGTGATCTTCAGCATGTTTATCGTGAGCAGAACTGCTTGGCTGACTGTTTGGCTAATGCTAGCTATAATCTGGACTTAGGCGTGTGTTGGTTTGACTCTATGCCTCTTTGGGCTGAAGCAGCTTTGGTTATGGATAGGACTGGGGTCTCTAGATCCCGTTTTGTTCCTGTTGTGTAGGTTCTGCTTGGGGTCTTTTTCCCCCCTGTGTCATCCAAAAAAAAAAAAAAAGAGAGTGTTACACAAACGGCCAATTCCTAAATTGAGGGCCACATGCGACCCTTTAATTAGCCTGGTCTAATTATTTGGATGGAGCCTAGCCGTCACCTAGCTGTTAGGTGATGTGAGCCAGTTTTCTTTTTTTTTTTTTTATAATTTTTTTTATAATTTTCAATTTTTTTATAATTAAAAAAAAATGATTTTTTTATATAAAAAAATTCATTTTTTTTTGGGGTATAAATACTTACCTCATTCTTACATAATTTCTCACAGCATCTTCATCATTTTACATATTATCAATCCTCAATTTCATCCTTTTACATAATTTCTCACAATCTCTTCATTTTCTTACAAACTATCTTTATCTTTTTTATATTTAAATTAATTTTTATGTTGTTTTTAGAACAAGAAAAAATCTAATCATAAATCTATAGGGCTAATCACTTGCCGACACGTGGATGTCAAAAATCACATCCCAAAATATTTTTCTCTTCTAAAATGTATTTTAAAGAGGGTATAAATAGTAGTTTAATTAAATTAACTAATAAATATATATAATATACTAAAAATTATTAAAGCATTAAATTTAACCATTTGCTCCTAAAAACGGTTAAAATATAACATGACACTTTTTCTTATAAAATTATTTTTAGAAGGCTAAATGTAGCCTTCCCCACCTGGAGATGGCTTAAAAGATTTGTGTGGGTGACAAAATATTTCTTAATCAACCCAAAAGCTTTGTTTATTTTTGTGTTTCTTTTAAGACCCAGTAGCCCAAAACCCACCCCCAGCCGCCCAAGCCCATCCTTATCTCCTTGAACCCAGTAGCCCTCTCCTCCCGCAGTCCCCCCCTTCTGAACCTCGAGTGGGTCTTCTTCAGTAAAACCTGTGGTCTGCATCAAATTCTTCTGCCCTGCCTATCTTATTCTTCTTCAGTTTTTCTTAGGTTGCTTCAACTCTGATGACTTAACCCTGAAAGGTATTTCTTCATTTCCGTTTTCTTTTTCTAGTTGAGGGTTTAATTTCTAATGGGATATTATATCATAATGTTTGCTCTGTTCTGTTGAGAAATGTCACATTCACTGGTATCCAGTCAGTTTTCTGTGTTGCTGAGCTTCTTTTGTTTGTTTGTTTGTTCTTTCTGCAGCTGTAAATATAATTTATGTGCTTTTGGCTTTGTGTTCGTTTGTGTGTATATATAGTCTTATGTGTTCTTGTGTTTGTGTGTAGTCTCTTGTGTTTATGTGTAATCTTATGTGTTCTTGTCTCTGTTGAAGCTTACTGATATTACATTTGGTCATGAAGTTTCTTATTTGATGCTGTTTGTTTTCTAACTAGTAGAAGATTATTAATCCATTATTAGGGTGCATTTGCTATTTCTTAAAATGTCAGATCGAGTGTATGGATTTCTATTTTTCTGATAGCTATTTAGTTAATTATCTGTTCATGTGGTTCCATCCTTATCATCCAGTTCTTGTTTCTTCTCGAATCTGAATTTGCAGCCTTAGTTCAATCAGATGGTATTTAATTAGTAATTACTTGTTGGGACTTGGGACCTCCTAAAGATGCCGGCATTGATCTCTCCAAGGTTGCTCCTTTTTGGAGAGTCTCTATCCTTCCATAAGTTTCCACATGTTTCTAGGAATGCTTGGTTCCATAGAAGTGTTTGTAGTCTGAGTCTTGCAAGCCTCGGCTTCAAAAATGATCATGAAACAGTAGAGACTGGGAAAATCAATGAAGCCAAGCTGCTGAATTCTCTTACAGAAGTCCCCAAAAGTAAAGCCAAGGTGGTGAGAAGCCATGTAGTCAAGGCAGCTGGGCAACACAGATCGCTTGAAATAGATTCGACTATCTTTAATGCTAAATCATTTTTTGAGCTTGGGCTTCCACCTTTGTTGATAGAGAGGTTAGAGAAGGAAGGCTTCAAGACTCCAACTGATGTTCAAGCCACTGCAATTCCAACAATTCTTAAAGATCATGATGTTGTGATTCAATCTTACACAGGCTCAGGAAAAACATTGGCTTATCTTCTTCCCATCCTCTCTGAAGTTGGCCCGCTAAAGACGAGAACATCTGATGGTGATGGTGATGGTGAACCTGGGAAGAAAACAGACATAGAAGCAGTAATTGTGGCTCCTTCGAGGGAGCTGGGTATGCAAATTGTGAGAGAGTTTGAGAAGATATTAGGACCTGCAAACAAAAAAGTAGTTCAGCAGCTTGTAGGGGGTGCAAATCGATCAAGACAGGAAGAAGCACTGAGGAAAAATAAACCTTGCATTGTTGTTGGGACCCCGGGAAGGATTTCGGAGATTAGTGCAGCTGGGAAGCTTCACACCCATGGCTGCCGTTTCTTGGTCTTAGATGAGGTTGATCAACTGCTTTCATTTAATTTTCGGGAGGACATGCACCGGATATTGGAACATGTTGGGAGGAAATCCAGTGGAGAGTCACGTGGACCAAAAGGCTCCCTTGCCAAGCGGGCTGAGCGTCAGACTGTTCTGGTTTCTGCCACAGTACCATTTTCAGTGATACGGGCAGCCAGGAGCTGGGGGCACGATCCACTTCTCATCCAAGCCAAAAAAGTCATTTCCATTGAATCTATTTCTCCATCTGGACCCATTAATTTGTCAGGACAGTCAACCAGTTCTGATCCATCCTCAAATGTGCAGACTCAGGCTGCAATACAGAGCCTACCTCCATCTCTAAAACACTACTACTGCGTTACAAAGTTACAACACAAGGTTGACACGTTGAGAAGATGTGTTCATGCTCTTGATGCCAAGTCCGTTATTGTCTTCATGAACCACACTAAGCAACTAAAAGATACCGTCTTCAAGCTGGAGGCTCGTGGAATGATAGCAGCAGAGCTACATGGGGATCTTGGTAAACTTGGTAGGACAACAACTCTGAAAAAGTTCAAGAATGGGGAGGTTAGAATTCTGGTGACTAATGAACTTTCAGCAAGGGGTTTGGATGTGGCAGAATGTGATCTTGTAGTCAATCTGGACTTACCCACTGACTCTATTCATTATGCACATCGAGCTGGTCGGACTGGTCGGCTTGGCAGGAAGGGTACTGTCGTAACAATATGCGAAGAGTCAGAAGTTTTTGTCGTGAAGAAGCTGCAGAGGCAGCTTAGCGTTCCAATTGCAACTTGTGAGTTCACAGAGGGCAAGTTTGTTATCACCAAAGAAGAGAAGGCTCTACCAGCTCTGAGGTGATGATACTTTTACTACCTATACTTATTGCAGTGTTGCAACTTTTGGAAATTGCAATTAGTTAATTCACTAATATAATTCCTCATAGAAAAGTTTATTAATTAGTTATGTTTTTTAGCATATTGTGAGAACAATGAGGGGTTGGTGCAATCAATGAACTAAATTATCCAAATTGTTTGCTCTCTTTTGTTAAGGTTATTTGTAAAGCATCAAATACTATTCAAAATGCCACATGGTTTTCGTATACAGTCCTTGGTCATAATGAAAATTTGATTTTCAATTATAATACGTGGGTGTATTGAAACTAAAAGGATGGTGGTATGTATTTGAATACATGACATTCTTGGAATGATTGGTCATACCACACATCATCTCCTTATTATTATCTATTTTATAATGTAAGTATTCCATTGGTTAATTGTTCACAAGATATTTAGCACAACTGATATGCATTTTGCAGCATCATTTAAGCTCCCCATCCATACTGATTTCAGTTGTTTTTGTGTTGAATAGGGTTTAGGGTTCTAATACACTGCCATTTCATGGTCCCAAATAAAAGAAATTAGTTTTTTGAAAGCTACTGAAATATGCTATACCAAGGGGCAGCCCAAATGCATATCTGAAATAGCTTGTAATTAGCCATTTAACTTTGGTCATCCGTAAGCTCCAAAAATTCAAGCTTTTTCTGAGAATTTGGGTGGGGATAAGCTGAATGCATACTTTGGGTCCACGAGGCCAATAGCAATTAGCAAGCTTCCTAACTAGGGCTGCGCATTTCCATGTGGCCAAACCGGGCCAGCCCTAGGCCCTAACTACCCCCTTTCACATAAGTTGTTCTCTTCCTTGCCCCATGCGGGGACAGTCAGAAAAAACCCTTAATTTGGTTTAAGTACATACCCACGGAAAGCAGCACAAATTAAACCCTTCATTTGGTTTTGGGTGAAGTCTTATTTGAAATAGGGAAAAGGTGCTCCAGCACCATTATAAACAAACAGATTGCCACATGCAAAACAGTGCTATCCTCGTTTCAGACAAGTGTTACTCCTTATAGGAACCTTTATTTTTGTCTTAAAGGGAAAATTAACGCTCCTCATGGCTAGCTCCCAGGGGGCCCTTATAACAAATTTTTTTTTTTTTGGGATCAAATAGGAATAATTTCATTCATCACTATCACCAAATAAACGATAAAAGTTTACAAACGAACGGAGGGCGTTAATGTGGCCTCATTAAAACCTTGCCATCAAAAACCCCCAATTGAGGAAAATCCGGTCAAGGAAAAAGAGTACCCCCAATGGAGCCCTTATTACTTGAATACATGGTAGTACTTTTTTTTTTCCTAAATAGAAATACAATTATTATTATTATTATTATTATTATTTATTGAAAAGAAGCAGCTTCATTTGGTGTTAGCTAGAGAGCAGAGCCTCATTGATCAAGTTTGCTTTTGCTTCGATCACATGGTATCGAGAATTGGATTCCAAGTATTCTTTGTAAGTCATTTGACGATACGAGGGTGGGTTGTGGTCGTCTACAAACTCTGGTTCAGGCTTCACAATTGCGTCCAATGATGGTCCAAAGAAGAAGGGTAAACTCAACCTTTCCACTTCTGTGTTTAAAGCCACCCGATGCAACAAGCTCTTGTACTTCCCATTGGTAAGAATCTACAAACCACAAATTAATTACAAATTAAATATGGCATAGGAATTTTAACAAACGAAACAAATAGGAGCTGTTTTAAAGGTTAAAATGGAAAATATCCAACTTTTATAAGTGACGGACTGAATTTTGTCACATGTACTTCAAGTCATCCAATATAACTTATTTAAGTATCTCGCTTAGTCTGTATACACGTATATAATTAATTAGTTTTCGGTTATACATATATGATTAATTTGTTTTGGGTTAAACACCGCTAGCATAGAGAAAGTTGCTGACAATATTGAAGTATAGCATTTTCCTTAAACCTAGTATTAAAGACATATAATGTGCGAAAGAGAAAAAACTTGGCAAGATGATTAGATTTTTGTGGAGAAGAATTGAAAATTTGAGAAATGTATTGAAATGCACCAACCTCTATATGGTCAGCAACAAGGACACCAATGGAACTAGGAGGAAAATCTGCATTAAGCCACTTCCCTTGGTGCTTTATCTGAAGCCCCCCACCCACGTTTTGTGCGATGAGCACAAGCAAACCAGGGTCTCGATGAGGAAACTGCCCAATCTGATTCTTATCATCCGAGCAACGCGACAGAGATTGATAGAAATTTGGTCCCAAAATATTGTAGCCAGATTCCAACTTATTTTCTTTTCCATGTAGCATTCTTCAAGCCCCAGAGATTTTGAGATCCCTCTAAGCAATTGGATGCCCATCTCTCGCATTCTCTCACTATACTCTTGCAAAACCCTGCTTTCATCATGTATAAACACCAAAATTTGTTGATGCATGTTAGGTAATTAAGTTTAAACATAGATTAAAGTATCAGAACTATTTGTTGTACCGTTTTTGAAAGAATAAAATTATTGTCTTAATTACCAAGATAAGTTTCATCCTAGACTACGTATCACATCAACTAGATACAAACATCTTTTATGTAACCTAATTTTTCTAAATACGACTACTAGTTTTATAATAATTAAATTTGTTAAAGCAGATGAAATCGATCCGTAAGTGAAGTAATAATCTATATGTAAAACAAAGTTTAGAAAAATGGGTGTCAACGGGATCTAGCTAAATGGAAAAGCCTTGTCTTGCAGATTAATGGTCTCAGGTTCGAACTCCCATGGTACCTTGTATTTAAGAGACTATCAATATATTTTAATGACTAAAATTAAAAGTATGTAACCAATTCTTATAATAAAATACTTATTCGAGAATTTCCCATTTTTGTTGAGGGAAAGTAAATTAATTACTTCATGCATAGCCAATGATTGCGTTTAATATAGAAGGTGGTTTACATGGGATCGTCTGGCATTGTTGGGCAGTGGGATGTGTCCTCATGTGGAGAAGCTCTCTTTTGGTTACGCCGCCCAATATGAATCTGATTCTATCCGTGGGATCATTTGTCGCATACCGTCGCTTCTCCTCGTCCGTCCGATGAAAAAATCTGGAAAGCCAACTGGTAACACTACCTATCAGGCTATCTGGGATCCCATGATTTGTCACCTGCCAAATCATCAAGGCCACTACCACTCAAACTTGACAACGAAATGTTATACGTGCCAGATACTACAATATATTCATTTTTATAATTAAGAAACAAATTTTTTTTAATTTAAAAAAAATAGTGAACTATAGATAATCAAAATGTTCTAGATTTGGATGATTCTTCTTTTGGGGAATAACCTTTGAAGGAGGAACATTGTTGAATGACTCCAACAATGAGATCCATTTTTTCTACACATCAAAAGGGATCTTTGTAAGGAGATAATATACGTGCATACATATATAGAATGCCCTTATTTTGGGAAAAATGCACACGTATTTTATTTAGGGCTATTCAACGATGTAGTTCAATGATCAGAATCGTCAATGTGCAAAAAAAAAAAAAAAAAAATCGTAGTTTGTTAGATAAAATTGAAACGTAAGAACATCATTAATGTTCATAATACAACATATGTATGTAATAAATCATGTGGTCAAGCAAATGCAGTCTAAAAACGTGATCAATTATCAATTTTAGTGGAGTGAAAAGTAGAGACAAATGGAAGTAGGAAGAGGTAGGTATACAGTGAAGAAGCCATAGTTGAGGCAAGCTTGATTGAGGTCATTGATAGCTTGAGAGTTTTGAGAGAATCATTGGAGATGAGCATGGAGTAGTCAATGACTGGAGTTTGAACATAACATGACTCATGGCCAAAACAAGTTTGAGTAAGCAGTTGTGGAGTTGCTTCAGTTCCAGTCATTGTGTGTGTTGTGAGAAAAGAAGATAGAGAGAGGGGCTAGTTGAGACTAAATGAGACTGACAAACTCAGAAGAAAAAAAGCTTAATGCATGCAAATATCAGAACCCAAAGCCACCATATTTATAGCCAGAAACACTCCAGCCACACTTGCCCTCCACTCGTGTCATCACATCCTATTTTATGCTTTCGTTTGCTTCACTATTAATCAACATCAAGAAATTTTAATATCTGTTTCTTCTTATAAAAAAATAAAAAAATAAATTTTTTTTGGTATATACTGTTTTATTTATATATTTTTTTGTGTCTGTTTTCTTTCCTATGTGTAAAAAAAATATATATATTAATAGTAAAAGTAAAATTTTGGTGAATTCAACAGTGTAGTACTATAGATAGAAAAGTGTAGTGGCAACGAGAAGCATGCTCAAGTAAAAAAAAAATCATATGATTTTAACTACACAAAAAATGTTGTCATGGACTTGTATCTGAAGCTCCCAAGTTCACTACAATTGGATTATATCAAAATTAGCATCCAATCGAATCGAATCCAAAATTCAATTAAAATTGGATTGGGTTGACTAATTTAAACAGTTGAGATTAGATTTTGCACATCTCTAAAATCATGAATTAGCTCACGACTACAGAACGATATAAACGTGTCTGAATGAAAACTAGAACAATTTACCCGTGTTACAGATTGTTTTCTACTCGCAGCACAACATGTATATGCTTAATGATTTTGTACCTTTTGTTTCTGAAATGCGGATCATTAATTACATTTTAATGAAATGAACAAATTAGACAATTGATTTTGTGTAATTTATTAAGAAAATTTTGAGTTTTGAACTAATTTCATAGCATAAACAAGAACATTAAGTAAAATAGCTGGCCAACCCTCTCGTACCACCAACCTTTCTCTACTAGTAGCTAGCCCATCACCGTCCTCCTACTGCTAATCCATACCCACACTATCTCCGTTGTAATGCCACTTAATTGCCAAGTACTCCTGAAGTTGTGAGTTTTGGTTTACTTTTCTTCTGTTTATACGTAATATAAGCATAATTTACCTACTTGTTTTGCACGTCTAAATTAATTCACCTGCTAGTAGTCCTCCTAGTTATTGCTTGTTATTCCATATATAAAATACAAGGATTAATTTCAATTTAGTATCATGAACTCTTACTATTAGGGCATGTTTGTCCTTGCACTCTCAATTTTAACGATTACATACCCTAAAATTTTCAATTTTTTGTAATTTGGTTTCGGCGTTAACTTTGACATCAAAATTTTTGTTAATTGCTTGCATAACAGGGATGGGAGTGACGGAGCCAGGAATTTAAATGAGAGGGGGCACATTTAAAAATTCAAACTCTTTTCACTTTCCCTATTGTTACTTTTTGCATAAATAGCCTAACATCCATTTATAATAACAAAATATATACAACTCAAAAGAAATTTAGACATGAGAATAAAAGAGAAAAAAATAAGAGGGAATTTAAGACTTTAAGAGGAATTGCATAATATTTGTATAATATTACTATAACTAAATATCCATACAACAATATTTGAGGAGGGGCACATGCCCTCACTGGGCATGCATTGGCTCTGCCACTAGTCTCATCTATTCACTTATTTCGATGTTAGTGGAAGAGTATTTTCGAGTAATTGGTATCTTCCCTCCTATAAAGAACACATTATTACATGCATTAATACCAAACTAATTTTTAACAAATTACTCTTCAACTGACATTGAAATAAGTGAATAGGTGGAACCTAGGCTTGTCATACAAGCAATTAACGAAAATTTTGACGATGAAGTGCCGGAACCAAATTGCACAAAATTGAAAAGCTTAAGGTATGTAACCGTTAAAATTGAGAGTACATGAGCAAACGTGCCTTAACGGTAAGAGTTCAGGATACTAAATTGAAATTAACCCAAAATACAATTTTTACAATATATCATATATAAGATATTAACGTACCTACCAATTCATTAGTCGTACAACATCAATTTAGTCTCAAAATATAGGTAAACTGCTAAATAATTTAGACATAGAGCATAGGTTGCTTGCCGTTCCCTATCAACGTACCAACACTACCCATAAAGTTACTTTATGTGCGCGCATAGGTAATTGAGACTCTCAATCATTGCTAATTACGCTTTGTTTTAACATTTCAATCTATGTCAAAGGTCTAATGCGATTTCCTTTTGAATGTATGTATCATGTTTGGGACCGAGCTTATGCGGATTAAAATGGTATCCGGCAAAGCAGCTTATTCAGACTTTGATACTTTTGGGTAAAATAATCCCACGTCGATTGTTCCACAAGGTTCTCATTGGTCATGAATGATCAGAGATGACCATGCATGACTATGTCACATATGGAGGTGTTGTAAGCCGTGGATAATTTCGACAAATAATGTCTTCGCTGATTTATGCGTGGCCGACAATATGGACTATTTCACTCTCTGGAATTAGTTTTAAACTAAGATCTTTTTATTTGAAAATGAAAGCCATAAAAAAAAAAAGTGGACATAACTCAAGAATCGATGACTAAAATAAAACAATTTTGCACATGTAACTTTTACGTTGTCAACGGAATCTAGCTAAGTGGATAAGATAGATTGATTTACAAATAGAAGTCTCATATTCGAACTCAAATGGTATTTTAATTGTGTGTGTATAAGAAACTCCCGCTCTATCGAGAAAAAAAGATAGAAAGAGAGAGAGCAGTCCAAAGCTGAAGATGGGTTTCACTGAAATTACCACCATCTAATGTCTTTGTTTTCACACATCTGAAATCAATACTTATAGTCCACGAAAAATCATTCGATCTGAATATTTATTTCATGGCCCTCAGACATATGAGCAGATCTGTCAGCCAAGCCATGGAACTTTGGGATTTCTCGGATGACTTTTTGATTTCCTTGGTGATATTTGTCCAAAGGGCAAAACGGAAAACAAAACTAAAATTAACTTCTTCAAGAAAAAGACAAGGGTAATGTTTGTTGAGTCAAAGGTGTGTGCAATCATGCTAAGCGGTTGTGGCATTATTCTTTTAATTTCAAATCTGGACGGTTCAATTTAATTATACGGTTAATAATACAGGTATGGACTTGAAGATCATATATGGCGATCCTTATAATAGAACGACTCCATTTAAATCTATTTTTTAATCAGTACTGGATTGGAGCCCAATCCAACCCTAACATGGATCCGACGTTTCGCTTCTTTGTTTTCTTTTCTACTAATTTGTCTTTTTGTGTGCGGAAGTTGCTTTGGAATTGCATATAAACAATTTTTTTTCCTTCTTGACAATTTTTTATTTTATGGCTTTTGTTACGAGGATGTTTGGCTGACGGTTAATGAATAGACCCAATTTTACGTAGGAAATTTCTTGGCTTCTCCATGGAAAGATCCATTTCCTTTTACTTTATTTGAAATGTGCGCTTTCAAATCAATATGTATATGTGTAGAGTTATGATTTACATATACAGAAACATGTCACGAGTAACTCGTTTTACGGAATGACCCAAACAATATTCTTTTATTTGTCTTCGATTCAAGAGTGGGGTTCAATATTTAATCATTCATTGTTGGTTTAATTTATTTCGATCAAAGCTATTATCCAAACTAAATTTCTAGCTTCATTCATTCTCAGTAGTTTTGATGGTTTGATCAATCAATTAAAATGTTCTCTCTTTAGGACATGTTCAATTTAACAGTTTAACTTGACCACAATAAAATTATGCAACCACTCAAATAATTGACATGACAATAAAATAAAATACAACACACTATTTTGTTATTCCCAGTTAATCATGGTATATCATGCATGATAACTTTTTTACGTGACAGTCTGTGATTAGACGAAGATAGTAAAACAGTGTTATTTCCATTTCATATAAATTTTTATAGTAATTTAGACTACTATTTGTATTTAAAAACTTTAAAAAAATTAATTAAAAAAAAGACTTCAACGTTTGGTTTATAACCCTCGTAACCAGCAACCACCTACTATAATGGAGCAAGTTGATGTTCTATAATGTGCCAATGTAGGTATCCAGTATACTCAGGTATTGTAGATGTATCATGTATACAAGTTGACAAGTTGCAAATTATAAAAAAAAAGTATTAAAACCAGATTAATACACTCTGTAGAATAATTACAAAAGAAAATTAGAAGTAAATGATAATTCCGTAATTGGAATGAGACATATAGTTAGAAATTTCTCCAGCAAAGTACAAATTATATCATTAGACTAAATTACTGGCCATTAACAAATGTGGGTCCTATCAGTTGACCAGAGCAGTGATCCCACCTTGTTGCATTCAACAAATTAATATACCCATCATTATTGGCAATAGGCTAATACATTCACAATAAGACTGTTCCATCATTAATTAGATATCGAATTCATCACAAATATATTTAAATATATTCAAAAATAAAATCTTATTAAATGACCAAATGTTAATCTGTAAAAGGTATTGTTTGCTTGATTTCCCAAAACTCTTTTGCTTTGCCATGCACAAACAAACAATTTTGCTCACTAAGCAGTGAAAACGTCATCCAACATGACTCAAAAACCAATTTATTATTTCCTTGCGGCACCAATAATTTCAAATCTTATCCTTTGGTAAGATTAATGTGACCCTAGTTCGAATATCCCATGATTAAAAAGAACATCTTATTTTGTTGGGAGCAGACATCCAAACTTGACTTCACATGATCAATCAGGCAACAACTACCTGTCTGTCCTTATATCAACGTGCATTTTAGAACTTCCCGGAAAACAATTCCGAGTTGATATATGTTCACACCTCAATAAGCATCTCAAATAAACTGGTCTAACTAAGATTATTTGTTTATACTTTTGCGTAAAATATTTTATTTCTAGCCAGGGGATCCTTATAAATAGGAGGAACGTATTCGCATCAATGCATGCAAAACTGTTCTACTTGTCTCCCATTGCTCTTCCTTGTTAAGATCAACTAAATCTTTCTACCTCTCCAAAACACAGAAACAAAATGGCTGAGACAGCTCCAGTTCTTGTTAACCACAGGCCTTTTGAACCAAACCCTATCCTCTCCTTTGACTCCCTTGACTCATCCATCATCAAACCTCATGATTCCATTGCGATTGTTGATGATGTTGAGATCCCCACCGTTGATTACTTCATGTTATTCTCTGATGATCTCGATGAACGATCCAAAGCCCTCGAATACATAGGCCGTGTCTGCAAGGACTTTGGCTTCTTCTATGTATGATTGTTTCTTTTCGTTTTGACAGGCTTTTTCTATGCTTTTATACATATCCTAACTAATGCCAAAACTTCCCTTTTTGTATTTTTGGCTTTCGTGCGTTTAATCATAAAATTAAAATACCAAATAGGGTTTACTCGTTTCCTTAATATTTTATTGGTTTTTAATTTATTTATTCTGTACTTTTCTATATTTTTATATCTATTTTAACAATATTACAATCTGGGAAATAGCATATGAGTGGGAAAAATAGTGTTATATATTTTGCAAAATTTGTCTTGTCCGATATTATAGGAAATGCTCTCTTGTCTAAATTTGGGACAACTATGGTTTGACAACATAACATTTTATGTTAGACAGTTAAACCAGAAATCTCCAATATCTGTATCAAGTTAAGTTTCTTACTTATTTCTCTACAAAAATGAACTTAAAAGGTTGATTTCTATTAATTCCGTAATTGATCAGATTTACTCTAATACAAGTCGACATGACGCAAAAATATTAGGGAAAATATGAACTAGTAAAGTTTGAGTTAGATTTCATACCTTGGATCTGAAGTATCAATCCAATTAAGTGGATCCATATAGAGTATATCCCTAAACTGGAATTGAAATCTTCTTTGACATTGAACATATGAAATATTTCATTTCATTTCATCATTTGGCATGCAATATGTTCATTGTTTTTTTAAAATAATATTTTTATGATTTACAAATTGTTATGCTCTGAATTAAGTATTGAACTCATTACATGTCAGCTGGTAAACCATGGCATATCCGATAGCGTGTTTGAGGGTGTTTTCAAAGGAATTTCTGACTTCTTTAATCCAACGGAGATAGAGAGCCGAAAGCAGTACGAGAAAAAGAATCCAACAGATAGAATTCGATGGGGCTTACGATCTTCTCCTGGAGAGAATAGGGAATATCTCAAGATCATTGCGCATCCCCAGTATCACTGCCCTACTAAACCATCTGGTTTCAGGTATATGATTTAATTTATTTACTATATTAAGATATTCTCTATTATTCAAGTAAATCAATCCATCAACATGCCCTAAAATCACATATATTTGGCTAATGGTTTTTCTATCCAGTGTGCTGAAAATTTTCTTAATTCTTAAATTTGAATCTCGTTCTTGTGGTGTAACATTCGATGTTTGTGTCTCTCTCTCCTTCTCTCATCTAAGAATCTTCACAAGAAGTAAAATATTTTAATCCTTGTCTTCACATCACAAGAATAAATATGGTCAAGATCCGCGGTGTCGGGCATATTCTAATGGTGCCAGGTAAATGTTTTTGTTTTCAACAGTGAGTCCATGGAAGAGTATTTCAAGGGCTTGCGAGAGGTAGTACAGGGTTTGGGAAAGGCAGTGTCAAAAGCCTTGGGATTTGAAGAATGCTACATAGAAAAAGCTTTTAAGCTTGGAACGGGCTTTGATGTGTCTGCCATGAACCTCTACCCTCCAAATTTCAGATCAAAAGGTTCCATTGGTGTACCTGACCATACTGACCCTGGCTTCTTTGTTTCACTCATTCAAGATGTGAATGGTGGCCTACAAGTATTTTCCAATGATGGAAACTGCATCAATGTCAATATGCCCCCTAATGCCATTTTTATAAACCTTGGGGACCATCTTGAGGTACATCTCTATCCCTCAATAGTTTGTTATACCTTTACTTATATCTTCATAATGGTGTTTTTGTAAAGGGTTAACTGGTGATTTGCCTCCTGAACTTGTACATAACTTTCGATTTACCCCATATATATCCTTTTTTTAATTTATAGAAAATTAAGGATATGAACTTTTTTTTCGCCAATTCCCCCCTGCCGTCTAAATCATCAACATTTCATTCAATTTTATGTTAAATCATTAAAAATAAATTTTTTTAATAAAAAAATTAAAGAAAAATGAACGAAACAAAAACAAACCTATCCTACCCACAAACCCCCCTCCCTTCTCTCTTTTTCTCCCCCAACTTGACTACCCCTTTCCCCACCTGCAACTCACCTCAAGACTAATTCGCAACCCATCCCCCCTCCCCACCTTCACTACCTCACCTTTCGCAACACACCCCTAGACCCACGACCACCCTTTTACCCGTCGCAGCCTCTCTCTCCCTCTCAAAGCTCACCCTCCCACAGCCACCACCCCACAACCATCACACACACCCTCCCACAGCCACCACCCCTTTATTTCTCTCATTATTTATTATTATTATTTCAAATTTCAAATTATTTTATTTTATTTCAACATTGAAATGACCAATTTGCCCTCATATTTAACTGCAAATACGGCAGGGGGAAATTGGTTAAAAAAAAAGGTTCATATCCTTAATTTTCTAAAAAAAAGATAGGGGAGTAAATCGAAAGTTAGGTACAAATTTAGGGGGCAAATCACCAGTTAACCCTTTTGTTAAATATAAATTCGCTAATCACTAACAAATACAAGCACTCTACGAAAATTATATCCAACTTCACTATGAGAGAAATACAATTTTCTCTCGGATAACCGGTAGAGAATTCATCCAACTAGAAGAAAAAAAACATCAAAATGATTCTGGAGTGAAGGCTCCCTAGTACTTACTAATTGTCTTGATTTAGATATTGACAAATGGGAAATACAAGAGCCATGTTCACCGAGTGGTTGTGGACAACAACAAAGTGAAGAGGATCTCAGTGGCTACGCTTCACGGACCTTCATTGGATGCATTTGTTAGCCCAGCACCAGAGTTTGTGGATGACTCTCACCCACCTGCATATCGTGGAATGACCTACAAGCAATCCTTACAAGCTAATGGCTCCGATGAGATCGATGTCCAATCTAGCATCGAACAAATTCGTCTTTAACCTTGATCTGCGGACAGTGTAAATTGTGGGGTGTCAATGAACTTGAACAAGTACAAGTAATTGGTTCAAAATTTGTAGTTATAGAAACTGCTGTAAGCATATGTCATGTGGTTGAAAATGTTATTTCAGTTGTGTGGGGTTCATTACTGTGTTGTCTGAATAAATTTGTATTTCCTAATAGATATTATGAAATGTTGGTAGTTAGTGTGAAATCAGTGACAGGAATCAATAAATCAATGTTTAAATTTATGTGCACTGATTATATTTTCCTCGTAAAAATCTGATAACCTATCGATAACATATCAGCACAGAAGTTATTAGTTTTCAAGTGGTGGTCAGAGAATGTTTTGAATCGTTACTGCAGATTTCTAGTTCAAATTATCTTTATAATGAAGCACCCATCTTACCTTCCAGCCAAGAGACTGATTGAATCACCCACCAACATATGACGCTAGTTTGGTGTCTAGAATTGTATTGGGTTGGATAACTATGTTGAATAAAATGCACTAAAATATTTGAAGAAAATTCTGTATAGCAGACAAAGAATTTTCGTAGGGACAAATATTATTGGCATAGTTAGCGTAGTGATGAGTGCAGGAGTTACCCGCTAGGACTTAAAAGTAGAACAAGAATAAAACTTGAGCAAGGTTGAGCATTGCTTCATGGAAGTCTTAAAGAAAAAGTAAGCTCTACTTGGTTTTGCATTTTCCAGTATCCCATATCAAACCCAGATGACTAGAAATTAAGACAAGAAAAAACACAAAAATTTAATAACTTGGCAATTATATTCGTGAGATAACTATAGGCAACCAAGACTTTCACTTACTTCAGATTTAGCATTCCTTCCGAATGGGCTACACTTTATGTGCAGAGTATTGAAATAAGACATTGCTCTAAAAAGAGATGTCACTGCTGGGAGTAGGTCATTGATAAGCCTATATTTTATGCCTCCTTTGTTTATTTATTTGTTAATTTTTTTAGATTAAATTGGTTGTTTTTAATTAGTTTTGTGAGATTTGTGAAGGAATTATGAAATAGGAGAAAGTGTGTTAAAAAGGGTAAGAAGATAAAGATTGGAGTTTAATTAAAAAGAAGCCAAGTCATTCCTTTTGTTGCAAGGAATGTTGTCAAATTTCCTAGTTCAAAATGGTTCAAGTCTTATCAAGTCAAACAATGAGAAATAAAGAAGACCCTACTTTTGAAGGAATCCCACTTTTATAATAATTGTAATTATACCTTAAATATGTAGGATTTGTAGGAGTATTATGAATAGGGAGTTTAGGTCATTAATCAATCGATCCTCCATCATCTACCCTCAAATTCCTACACATTCATACTCATAGCCGAAACACTCAAAAGAAAGAGAAAGTTTTAGAGAGACAAAGAAGATGACCTGGAGCAAGAGTTGCTGTGGTGCAGAGATCAAATCTTCAATTGGTTTTTTTTCCTATGATATTGTTTATCATGGTTTTTATTAGGGAGCTGATTTTCCCACTCCTTTTTTCTGCATTACACTCCGTTTTGTTTTTTTAATACTTTTTAATCAATTTTTTTTCTTTATTGTTCTTTCTCTTTCCTATTTTACCCTTGATGACATGGCAAGTGAAATACCCACTTTGGTGTTGATGTGTGAAAAAAAATAATACAGAATTCTTTAAAAATAATATTTTGAAACCAAAAAACATAATATCTAAACCCTAGCCACGCTCTTTCTCTTCTCCCTTACACATCCACCCTTTTGTGTTCTCTCTCCCCTGTTTCTCTCTTCCCCCCTCTTTCTTCAACAACAACCAAGCCCACCCCTTCTCTTTTTCTCTCCCTCTTTTTCTCTCTTCCCCCCTCTTTCTTCAAAAACCATCCAGGTTTTTTTTTAAAGTTTTGGGGTTTGAATGTGGCTATTGGTGGGGCGATAAGGTCTTTTGTGGTTGGCTACGTTGGGTAGCGATGGCTATCGGTGGGTGGGTGGCTGTGTGGGGTGCGACATGGCGGTGGGTTGAGAAAGCTTTAATTGGTTTAGCTGAATCACAGAGTGTAAAGCTCCTTGAAGCGAAAAGCTTCATACCCGAGCATTAGAAATTTCTCTTTGTTATCACTTAATAGAAATGTTACAAGGAAGGACAACAAGTCAGTGACATTTGAGAATTTGGTGGGAATAAAACGTGATTTTGATTGATGTTGCTTTTGGAGATGAAATAGAGAAAGTTGGCTTTGGAGATGAAAAAAAAAAATTTGGTTTTTGAATTTGCAGAGAGAGGAGTAGAGAAAAGGAATCGAGGGAGACGGAGCCATTGATGTTGTTGGGGCTAGGGGGTAGTGCAGTGGTGGATGGTGACGGTGGTAATGGGGTAGTGGGCCTGAGTGCAGAGATGGAAGGAGGAGGGGGCTGACGGAGAGAAGGGGGTTGTTAGGGCTAGGGAAAATATTTTTGTTTTGTTTTGTAAAATTTTAAAGAATTCATCTATCCATTGAAATATATATATATATATATATATATTAAAAATGAAGTGCAAGTGGAAAAAATAATAATATAAAAGTGAAGTAAGATAAGGGTAGAATAGGAAAGAGAGAGAATAAAAGAGAACGAAAGTGAATAAAAAATATTAAAAAGTAAAAAGAAGTGTAAGTGGATAAAAGGGAAGGGAGAAAATCAGTTCCCTTTTATTAAAGTTGTTGATGCTCAAAATGGCTCGGCCACTATTTGAGTCCAACTTAGTGATTAGAGGTACTAGGTCTTCAGCAGGGAAGAGGGCTGAAGCCCTTGGGTGAAATGGATTGGTAAGACCTGCAGAAGGTAAAAAGAGGAGAAGCAATCGTTAAGCTTCGGACACCGGTGTGGTGCCGGCCGAAGGCTCTCCGATGCCTAAGTCAGTCACAGGTAGTAATTCTGGCAGAGTAACAGTGAAAGTAGGGGGATGGTCTCTCTTCTTTACCTGGGTACTGTTCCCTATTTATAGGGAAGTGAAAGTGGGAGCTTTGCACAAAGTTCCAATGTGGGACTTTGTGCAAGCCGTTGTGGTGGCGACACGTGTCCTGGAGATTAGGTTTGGCATTTGGGAGCTTCGGCAGGTGTCCGGCACCTCGGAGGTGTGTCTTCCTTCAGGATGGGAGAAGGCGTGGTTGCCTTGGTGCTAGTCGCTTTGATGCTGGGTCTGCTCGACCTTGGAAGTGTGTCTTCCTTCGGCATGGGAGAAGGCGTGGTTGCCTTAGTGCTAGTCGCTTTGATGCTGGGTCTGCTCGACCTTGGAAGTGTGTCTTCCTTCGGCATGGGAGAAGGCGTGGTTCCCTTGGTGTTAGTCGCTTTGTGGCTGGGACTGCTCGGTTCATTATGGTGTAAACAGTAGTCCCCCAAGTTCGCGGTCGAGAAGTAACTTCTGGGTTGGGAACTTGTGAGTTTTGTAATTGTAACCGAGCATTCCAACTTCGTTGGGAGTCGTAGGGCACTCCCTAGTCCCCCAAGTTGGCAAGCTAGGAGTTGCGTCAACACATGGTAGCTGGGTACCTAGGTATCTGGGCATGTTGCAGATAAGATGGGAGCTGGGGTCCGTAGGGAGCCAGGCCTACGAGGGAGACGGGCCCTTTGAAAATTGTGGAGACTTCCATTCTTCCATGGCTCTTGCCGTTCGGCAAGGCCCCTTTTTTTATTTATTTTTTATTTTTTATTTTTATTTTTTTGAGAATGGCCGGGCCATTTAGGAATTTTAGGGTTACAAAGTGGTTTTCATGGCCCTTGCCGTTCGGCAAGGGTCCAGCTATTTTTTTTTTTTTTGTGGTAGCTTGAGAACTAGGCCTTTGGAGCTAGGGAGCTAGGGAGCTAGGCCTTTGTGAGTCGGGCCTTCGGCACGAGGCTAGGGTTGGGCCCTAAGTGGCTTCGGCAAGCAAAGGCTAAGGTTTGGAGAGGGGTATAAGAATTAGGGATTCATCATGCCGTTCGGCAACTTTGGTTGATTTTGGATTTAACAAAAGAAACAACACTTGGGTCCTTTTGAACTTGCCGTTCGGCAGGTGGGGTTTGGCAAGTAGAGCTCTCGCTAGTCCTCTTCCATCTTCGGTACGAGTTGAACTCATAAGGAGGGACCTTCGGCAAGGCCATCTTCAGCTTCGGCCAAGGGTCCTGAGACATCTTGCGAAGACCACATCGGTGTGGCTGGGCACTGCCGTTCGGCAGGTTGGCGTGAGGGATTTGATTGTGAGCTTACGGGCTGCTGTGGCTGAGCAGTGGGTTCGGCAAGACGGCTGAGCAGTGGCTTTCGGCAAGGCGGCTGAGCAGTGGCTTCGGCAGGCTGTGATTGGCGAGTGGGGGGCTGTGCAAGAAGGTGATTGGCGAGACGTCTTCGGCGGCTGGTGCTACGGCAATCTGGAGCAAGGCACGAAAGACAGCACCCAATCTGACTTGGAGGACCCTTGCCGTTCGGCAAAGGTGGTTGGCTAGTGGTCGAGTGCTAGCCCTTGCCGCTCGGCAGGTCTTGGCCACTGAGTTGTTTGTCTGAGGTCGAGCAAGGTAGTCCCCCGGTGCTGGAGTTTGCTTCGGCAGGTCTGTGTATTGGCTTTGGTAAGGCAGCTAGGGAGGTTTTTGTTGTGGCGGCTTCGGTATGGCCTCCTTTCCTTCTTGTTTCGTTCTTGTACCGCTCTTGCCGTTCGGCAACGGTGCCTAGAGCAGTTTCTTAAGTTAATGACCGTTGTTTGATCAAACTTGATAGGCCCGAGCAAAATTGGAGCTAGGCCATTGACAAGAGAACTTCCGGAAATAGCTTGGCCGAAAAAGAGCTGGGCTGAAAATAGTTGGACCGAAAGGTGAGTCATATTTGTTGTTTCCCGGTCTTTGCCGTTCGGCAAGCCCGTCTATCATATGTGGTAAATTGGCTTGGGTGTCTTGATGAAATTTTCGGTCTTGGCTTTGGACTTGTAATAATAGTGGGTCTATGAAGTAGGCTAGCAAACTTGAAATTTTGGGGACTCCATTTTGTTTTTGCACGGGCCTTGCCGTTCGGCGAGACCCCTAATTTTCCCTCAATTTTTGTTTGTGTTGAAATTTGAATTTCAAATGGTGTAGGTACAAGGCATTTAGGAGGGAAAATGAAAGGGTGCTAGGGTTTGCTCGTGAATCGAGACGTCGTACCCTTAGTTGGCTATAAAAAGGAACTTGGGGTGGTGAAGGCATCACACTTGTGAGAATTTGAGAAAAATTGTGAGAATTTTGAAGGAGAGGAGGCGATTTTCCGGCGAGGAATTTGTGGTGGTGATAGAGGCTGAGGTGATTTCCGGCGAACATTCGAGGTGCTACAAACAAGGTTAGAACCTATTTTGCTAGAACTTTTTGAATTGAAATGCCTTGTTTTGTATGAACATGTTGAATGTTAGGAAGAACATGATGAACATGAGTATGAACATGATGAACATTTTGAATATGTATGAACATGTAGAATTCTTGCCTGGCATGAAGATTTGTCAAATTTCTGTTGTTGTGGTTTGATCCTTCTCCGCATGTGCATTAGTTTCTTTTTTGTTTCTTGCATACTTGTAGATGTCTGAGAGTTCTGATAGGGAAAGTCTTGACCCCCCTGCCTTCGGCGGGGATGATACTGAGAGTGAAGAGCCCAGCCAGTATGTATGTTCTGAAGAGGAGAGTTCAGATACAGAGGGTCTGGTAGAAGGCACAATAGAGAGTAGGATGATATTGTCTGGGGTTGAGAGGGTTGAGCCATCCGAAGATTCTGGGGCAGCTGCATATAGGGAGATGCAGAGAAATTATATAGAGCTAGAGGCTATAGCAAACCGGGTTCTAGCCTTGCCGCAAATGCAAGAGGGTTCGAGCAACCAGGCATCACCATCAGGGTCTGTGGGTATAGCCGCGGCTTCGGTTTCAGAGGGTTTAGACATCCGGGTCGGTGTTCCGTTGCCGAGGCGGAATACGCTGACAGA